>NW_027703474.1:0-341 GCF_054177405.1 Leptonychotes weddellii | reverse complement strand
CCCCCCCCCCCCCCGGCCTCCGCTGGGGTTGGGGGCCAGGAAAGGAGAGGGCCCGGCCCCTCCCTGGGCGCGGTCCTGCGTGGTTCAGCAACCTTCCCTGCCGCTTAACGCCCAGGGGGAAACTGAGGCCGTTGTCTAGAGGGGCCCGGCGAGGTGGGTCCCTGCGGGGATGGGGTGATCGAGCAGGCGAGGATCCTTGGTTTACAGGGGAGCCCAGACTGTGATGGGAGCCTCAGCACCACCTCGGGTCATGACTTCCTCCTCTGTGCTAAGGTTCCCTCCCTGGCCGGGACCTTAGGAGCCCCGGAGGTCCCCGGCTGCGGGAGCCTTCCACAGCTACC
>NW_027703473.1:0-341 GCF_054177405.1 Leptonychotes weddellii | reverse complement strand
CCGCTGCGCCCCCAGTCCTGCCTCCAGGTCGGGGCACGTCTCTGCCCTTTGTGCTTCTAAAACCGCCAGCCGCTCCCAGTTCGCACGCCCGCGACTCTGCCGCTTCAGTTTCCGTGCAGGGGGCTGCAGTTCGCGTGCGCGCGACTCCGTCGCTCCGGGTTTCCACCCCTGGGGCTGTAGTTCACCGGCGCGACCCTGGCGCTCTGGGTTTCAGTCCCGGGGCTGCAGTTCACGTGCGCGCGACCCCGCCGTTCTGGTTTTCCACCCCAGGGGTTGCCCTAAAGTTCTTTCCCGACGCTACCGGTCTGCGAGTCTGTGCCCCGTCCGCAGCCGCAGCGCGC
>NW_027703472.1:0-341 GCF_054177405.1 Leptonychotes weddellii | reverse complement strand
GTCAACACCCTGGCATCTAATAGTAAAACTTATGAGTCTCAGAGACAAAGAGAAAATCCTAAAAGCAGCTCGGGACAAGAGGTCTATAACCTACAATGTTAGAAACATTAGATTGGCAACAGACCTATCCACAGAGACCTAGCAGGCCAGAAAGGACTGGCAGTATATATTCAGAGCACTAAACAAGGAAAGTATGCAGCCAAGAATACTATATCCAGCTAGGCTGTCATTGAAAATAGAAGGAGAGATGAAAAGCTTCCAGAACAACAACCAAAAAAAACTAAAAGAATTTGCAAACACGAAACCAGCCCTACAAGAAATATTGAAAGAGGTCCTCTAAG
>NW_027703471.1:0-341 GCF_054177405.1 Leptonychotes weddellii | reverse complement strand
TCTCTTTTTTACTCTCTAACCCTTTCATTTTATCAAAGGGTTTCAGGAGTTATGGAACAGGTTTATGCCCATTTTCTCTGAAAACCTGAATATTGTGAACTGGAAGTTCACTTTGAAATCTCCTATCATTAAATCTTTGTACCTGGTAGAAATTTCAACTTTTACTTGAAGGGCAAAATCAAGAAAGTCATGTTGGTCATGGTAAGAAATTGGGATGTTATCCTAACATAATAGAAAGCCATTAGACAGTTTTAAACAAGGGAGTAGCATGACCTACTCTATGTTTTTAAACAGATCCTCTGGGCTATGACTTAGAGAATGGAATTGGGGAGGGGCAAGGA
>NW_027703470.1:0-341 GCF_054177405.1 Leptonychotes weddellii | reverse complement strand
TTAAGAGAGAAGTGGCAGAATAAACTCTACTAGTTGTGGAAGTTTATACAGTTATTAAAAAATGAGTTAGGGCACTAGCCCCTGACTTGCAGAAATACCATGTGGCATTGCCAAGTAAGAAAAGCAAGATGTGCATTTAGATGATTGCATTTAGAACAAAACAAAGACCCTAAGAACAACAGTGTGTGTGTGTGTGTGTGTATTTATATATGACTAAGTGAACACAAAGAGAAACACCAGAGGAGAGATGATGGGGTGGGAAAGACAAGCACAAAATTTTTAAAAAGTGCACTACAAATATTACCACGTCTGATATAATTACCTTCACATAAATTTACATA
>NW_027703469.1:0-341 GCF_054177405.1 Leptonychotes weddellii | reverse complement strand
TCTGCCTTCAGCTCAGGTCATGATCCCAGGGTCCTGGGATTGAGTCCCGCATCGGGCTCCCTGCTCAGCGGGGAGCCTGCTTCTCCCTCTGCCTCTCTCTCTGTCTCTTATGAATAAATAAATAAAATCTTAAAAAAAAAAAGTGTGGTGATTAAATCTTTGGTTGTTACTGGAAGCACTTGAGGACTCAGTTAAAAGTCAGGACAAGAAAGAGGGATCCCATGAGTATCATCAGTAAAAGAATTGAAATGTGTGATCATAGACATGATTTGTAAGGGATTTTAGAGAAAAAAATCCAGAGATCTGAAAAAAAGAAAAAGAGTAAAAAATAATAGCATGGA
>NW_027703468.1:0-341 GCF_054177405.1 Leptonychotes weddellii | reverse complement strand
ATTTTCATTTTCATTTGTTTTCATGTATTTTTTAAGTTTCTTCTTTAATTTCCTTGCTGACCCATTTATTCTTTAGTAGGATGTTGTTTAACCTCCATGTATTTGTGGTCTTTCCAACTTTTTTCTTGTGGTTGACTTCAAGTTTCATAGCATTGCGGTCTGAAAAATATGCATGGTATTATTTCAAACTTTTTCTACTTGTTGGGGCCTGATTTGTGAGCTAGTATGTGATCTATTCTGGAGAAAGTCCCATGTGCACTTGAAAAGAGCGTGTATTCTGCTGCTTTAGGATGAAATGTTGTGAACATATCTGTTAAGACCATCTGGTCCAGTGTGTCGTT
>NW_027703467.1:0-6233 GCF_054177405.1 Leptonychotes weddellii | reverse complement strand
GTTTAGTGCCCTGAATATATCATGTCAGTCCTTTCTGGCTTGCCAGGTCTCTGTGGATAGGTCTGTTGCCAGTCTAATGTTTCTACCATTGTAGGTTACAGACCTCTTGTTCCGAGCTGCTTTCAGGATTTTCTCTTTGTCTGTGAGACTTGTAAGTTTTACTATTAGATGTCGGGGTGTTGACCTATTTTTACTGATTTTGAGGGGAGTTCTCTGTGCCTCCTGGATTTTGATGGCTGTTTCCTTCCCCAAATTAGGGAAGTTCTCTTGCTATAATTTGCTCCAGTATACCTTCTGCCCCTCTCTCTCTTTCTTCTTCTGGGATCCCAATTATTCTAATATTGTTTCGTCTTATGGTACCACTTATCTCTCGAATTCTGCCCTTGTGATCCAGTAGTATTTTTATCTCTTCTTCTCAGCTTCTTTATTTGCCATCGTTTGGTCTTCTATATCACTAATTCTCTCTTCTGACTCATTTATCCTAGCAGTTAGAGCCTACATTTTTTTATTGCACCTCATTAATAGCCTTTTTGATTTCGACTTGGTTAGATTTTAGTTCTTTTATTTCTCCAGAAAGGGATTGTCTAGTATCTTCCATGCTTTTTTCTAGCCCAGCTAGTATCTTTATAATCGTCATTCTGAACTCTGTTTCCGACATCTTACTAATAATGCCCGTATTGATTTGGTCCCTGGCAGTTGGTACTGCCTCTTGTTCTTTTTTTTGAGGTGATTTTTTCCATCTTGTCATTTTGTCCAGAGGAGAATAGATAAATTGAGAGAACAAAATGCTAAAAGGGTAACGATGGTCCCCCAAAAAATATACACTAAAGAAATCAGAAGAGACCTGAAACAGGTGGGGAAAGAAAGGCAAAGAAAAAAAAAATATGATCAGGCTGGTGAATAGATCAGAGCCACACAGTAGATTTTTGGTGTTTTTTGGTCTGTTAGAAGAAACTGCCTCCCAAAATTTTATGTACAAACTTACATATGTACAAAAATAAGGGTAAATATGATGAAGGGATGGAATATGACTGTAAACATGAAAATTATAAAAGTTTATAAAAGGAATTGATAGGAAGTTGGTTGAAAAAAGAAAGAAAATTTAAAAAAGAGAGAGAGAATGTGATCAGGCAGGAGACTAGAACAAAGCCATACACTAGAGATTTAGGGTATATTTTGGTCTGTTAGAAGAAACTGTATCCCAGAATTTTAAAGAGAGAAAAACTTATAGAGATATACAAAAAAATAAGGTTAACTACGATGAAGTGATAGAATATGACTCCAAAAATGAAAATTAAAAAAGATTTTTAAAAACGGAATTGATAAGATGTTGGTTGAATAGGGAAAAAGAAAAATTCAAAAAAAATAAGAAAAAAAATAAAATTTTAAAAATTAAGTTTGAAAGACTAAAGAATCATGGGGAAAATCATGAATTCTGTGTGCTGTATTCCCCTAGTGCTGGAGTTCAGCCGTTCTCATTGATCAGTAAACTTGGTCTTGGCTGGCTGTTCTTGCTGATCTTCTGGGGGAGGGGCATGTTGCTGTGGTTCTCAAATGTCATTGCCGGAGGCGGAATTGTGCCGCCCTTGCCGTGGCTGGGCTAAGTCATTTGCTTGGGTTTGCTCTTGGGAGCTTTTGTTCCCTGCAAGCTTTCTGTACAGCTTTGGAGTGTGAGAGTGAAAATGGCGGCCTCCCAGTCTCCGCCCCAGAGGAGCCGAGAACCCCGGGCCCCACTCCTCAGTGCTCCCCCAGAGAAAAGCAGTCAGTCACTCCTGTCTCCCCATCCCCGGCCGCACTCCATGCTCACCCGGCCTGTGACCAAGTGTTTCTTTTTTTTTTTTTTTTTTTTAAAGATTTTATTTATTTATTTGACAGAGAGAGTGAGAGAGGGAACACAAGCAGGGGGAGTGGGAGAGGGAGAAGCAGGCTTCCCACCGAGCAGGGAGCCCGATGCGGGGCTCGATCCCAGGACCCTGGGATCATGACCTGAGCCGAAGGCAGACGCTTAACGACTGAGCCACCCAGGCGCCCCTGTGACCAAGTGTTTCTATCTCTGGCTCACGACCCCATTTGGAGTCTCCAAACCCAGCAGATTCCCGCGGTGCACTCCCGCGCTGCTCCTCCCAGGGGAGGAAGGGGAGTCTCCCCCGATCTGCTACTTGTTGGGTCCCTGCTGGAGGAGCAGTGGCCTGACTGCCGTGGAGCACAGTTTATGGTAACCCCGAGTTGAGAGCCCACTCCTCGGCTCCGTCTCTGCAGCCGGCTTCCCCACTCAGATATCTGGGAGCTCTGCCACACTCAGGCACCCCCGGTCTTTCTGTGCGAGGGTTCCACCCCCCGCTTAGCCACTGGAGTGACATCCCTCAGCGGAGCAGACTTCTAAAAGTTCCAATTTTGTGCTCCACTGCTCTATCACTTGCTAGTAGCGGCTGATGGAGGCTCCCTACCCCCGCCGTCTATCTTCCCGAATATTGCCTCAGATTCACTTCTCCGCACATCCTGCCTTCCAGAAAGTGATCACTTTTCTGTTCAGAGAGTTGCTGCTCTTCTTTCCTTTGCCCTCCTGTTGAGTTCGTAGGTGTTCACAATGGTCTGATACCTATTCAGCTGAATTCCTGGGACCAGACCCAATTTAGGTCTCCTACTCCTCCACCATCTTGCTCCTCCTCCAAAAAGTCTTGATTTTAAAAAGCCTACTTGTCACAGTATCTCAGATTCTTAAATCAATCTTTGTTGTAGAACTTTGACCACAGTAGGATACAACAGTTGCTAATACTCACTTCAGCTGGGACTGCTCCGGTGCTTTCCTTTGATAGGATTAATGGTTACCCATTCGCTGAGGAATTGCACTTTTACTTAATGCAGATGTAAGGGCAGTCTTGAACCAGTGCTATCTTATCTCCTTTCTAGTACTTTTACTTTGTTAGTTAAGGAATATCCTCAAGTCAATGATTATAACTTTACTGTGTAATTTTTCCACAACGTCCTCACATCTTGAATTTTATGTGCCTTTCGACTGAAGAAGGAAAGAGGGTTAGTAAGTGAATACATGTGCCATACGATCGGCATGGTACATGTATAGCTGTGTAGAGGAACTCTCAGTGTCATTCCTTTCAGGTTTTGAAATAAAAATATCTTAATACTGCCTACAGTCTCTGGCTAAAAACCACTTGTCCCCTTGTATATTCTGTAGCTTGCCAGTCTGTGGCAGTAAACGTGGTTTCCTAACATTGATGGTGGTGGCCTCTGGAATTGCTCTGATCTCTTCTTTTCTGTTGCTACCACCTCTGGCCCTTCTGAGGGTATGCACAAAGTTAGCCACTCTGTTAGAAAATGTACCCAAGAAATCAATGAAGAAAGTTTCTAACTTGATGTAGGAGACTCTAGAATTGAGTTTGATGAGTGTTGAGCACTATGTATGTGTCAGGCACCTGCCAGGCTCTGGGGAAGGAACGCAGCCCCTGTCCTCCACTCTGTGTCACAGGAAAGGCAGACATACATAAATGACATAAAAGGTACTTCACAAAAGTACCTTTAAAGAACTGTGAAAACCTGAAATGATGATGAAAACTAATAATTCTGTCTGCGTAGTAAACTTTATGGAATCCAGCTGGGCCTTGAAGGATGGCAGGAATTTCATATGCAAGCGAGGCAGGGGAAAGGCTCTCAGAATGAACAAAGGCAAGAAGGTGTGGGAGCACGTGTTTAATGCTGACCTCTGGGGGTAGTTCACTTAGGACCTCTGGAAAACAGGTAGAGGAGGCCAGGAAAGGTAGGCTGCTGCCATCTGTGGATGAACTTTGTGCCTCGACCAAGAATTTCACTTTTATTTTGTTAGCAAGGTGGACATTTTTAAAGAAAAATAATTTACCTCAGTGGTTCTAAAGACAAAGATTAAATTGATAGAATCTCTGCTTGTAGTCCAAGAGAAAACAAAGGTTTTTGATGTACAGTAGAATGAACATAGGACACAACAGCATGGAAGGTAGCCTTTGCTAAAGTTCTAAGTTATCAAAATGGGCTGTAACAGAATTTATCAAATTTGTTAAAAATTTGTGTGCTCTTAATGTAGAAACTGGGCTTTTGTAACCCCCTTTTCATTCTGTTCTTAGTGAATAATACACTTTATATGGTAATTTTTTCTTATTTTGTAACTATGATGTCAAAGTATATGATTAACCTTACCTTAAGACACTTCTCCAAATTAGATTGTCAACAAAAAGTAGTTACTGGTGATCACATAACATAACAAGTTTACCTTCACACTTAACACTCTTGAATTACAGAAACAGCGGGGTTTGGTTTTGTTTTCTGGTCATTTGATTTGATACTCAAGGATAACTAGCTCTGTTTTTCAATGCCTTGGGAATAGGAATGAGTTCAGCCATGATAACTTACTTAAAAAGCATTTATATTTACCATAGAGGCATTCCATAAAAGCTTCTGTTCCCTGGTATAATACTGTGAACCATCATTAGGGCGAAAAGTATATAAACAAATGTACTGTCAACACTGAACAAAAATTAATATGAATTAGCAAGCATGGAAGTTACAGGTTCAAGTGGAGGAACTAAGGGGGTATTGTTGCCATCTCTTCCAATTAATGGTAAAGATTTTACTGCAGTGTTAAGTTCTCAGAAGTTTCCTGAATAAAGAAAAGGAAATTTGCAGAGCCACAGGGGAAAGACATTGGTCGTCCCTAGGTATTCATTCACTCACTCAAGAAACATTTAAGGGCATGTTTTTTTCCCAGACATTGTGCTAATCGCTGGGGATTCAGAATAAGAAGATTGGAATTCAGTAGGTTGACCACAGACGATTCTTGTCTAGAACCTAGACCTTGCTTAAGCCAATATTTTAGAGTTTCTGTCATTTCCTGTAGGTACTGTCAGATGGTTTACAGAGGAAAGAAGAAATATTAGGAAAACCAATTGATCCTTATTTTTTTTTAATGCTAACTGGAAATTATTCTGGTTTTAGGCTCTAAAACAAAGAGAAGCAATCCTGAAACTCATCTTGAAAAATGAAAATGTAAGTAGAAAATTTCAATTTTCCCCATCTTATAAATATGTTCATGAAACCATTTTAGAGGGAAATGAAAAAGTAACCTGAGAATAAACAGCTTTGTACTTGGCATAAATCACTGTAAAACTGTTGGCTGTTCATGCAAATCAGTAACCCTGGTGCATTTGAACTTAATAAAGATGGTCTGCTTTTTTTAAAGCCCTGTGTTTTCGTATCTACAGATTAAAATCTTCTTTGATATTTTCAGACTGTTCTCCAGTTATATAAGATACATTTATTTTTGTACAGCAGTATGCAGGGTTTTTTTTAATTTATTTAATTACAGTATTTTTTGAAATTGGAATTTAGATTTAAGAAGGTATGATAATCAAAATCTTTAATAGTTTGTGTATTTAAGGTCACGTGCTTCAGGATTAAAATAAGTATGTTAAATGGTATTCAGGGAAGATCTCGCTTCCTCTCCTGTAATTCTTCTGTATCCTTTCAGATGGCATTGTCCATACCAGCAAATCAGAATATGCTATTATTCCTCTTCCCTATTTTACATAAACCATATTAATAAACTGCATACACTGTCCTGTGCATTGCTTTTTTCACTCATCTTTGAGATCTTTCCATATTAGCATATAGTGTTTTTGTTCTTTCTCTCTCTCTCTCTCTTTGGTTTTTTGTTTTTTTGTTTTTTGCATTGCATAGGATTTTACTGTATGGATATACCATAATTTATTTAATCAATGCCATAACGAAGAACATTCAGGTTGATTCCGATCTTTTACTATTATAAAAATGCCTTGTATGCATGTCTCCTCACACTTGTGCAGGAATATTAGTAGTGTGGATTTTCCAGAAGAAGAATTGCTAGATCAGAGGATATGATTTATAATTTTGGTAGCTATTGCCAAATTGTCTGTGCTAGTTTCCTCTCTTACCAGCAATGTTAGAGTACCTCTTCCCCTGTAGCCTTGCCAACAGAATGCTATGGAACTGTGCCGACATGATAGGTAGGAAATGGTATTTCATTGTATTTTTAGGGATGAAATGAGTATGTTTAGGAGCCACTTGAATTCTTTTCTGTGAAATACTTGTTCATATTCTTTGCCCATTTTTCTATTGCAGTGTTCTTTTTCTCATTGATTTATAGGAACTCTAATACATTAGGGAGATTTCGCTTTGTTTATATGATTTGAAAATATTTTTTCCTGGTTTGT
>NW_027703466.1:0-341 GCF_054177405.1 Leptonychotes weddellii | reverse complement strand
ATCACATTACTTCTTCCAAAATCTGTAGGTAATTGACCACTACATCTGTTAGTCAGTTCCTACAGAGCAGTGTGTAGTTATGTCGCTTCTTTGTCTCCCAGTGACAAACCCATGTGGCATTTTACAAAAATGGTAATTGAAAGAAGGAATTAGCCAATAAAGATGAAAGTGCAGCAAAGAAGTAAAAAATGATGACGTTGGAAGTGAGATTCATACCGAACAGAAGCGGAGTCGTAGAAGAAATAGCTGGTAATGGGAATGTTGACATTGCTGCAGCTTGAAAACACTAGGTATAGAGCCAGAGGACCTTCGTGAAAGTAAACTTATACACAAAGGAAGAA
>NW_027703465.1:0-341 GCF_054177405.1 Leptonychotes weddellii | reverse complement strand
GGGGGGGGTGCGCCTGGGTGCCTCCATTGGGCACCCAACTCTTGATTTCAGCTCAGGTCTCAGGGTCGTGAGGTCAGGCTCCATGCTCAGCAGGGATCTACTTGAGATTCTCTCTCTCTCTCCCTCTGCCCATCCCCCCGCATATGCGCTGTCTCTCTCTCTCTCTCTCATACTCTTTCGCTGTCTCTAAAATAAATAAATAAATAAATCTTCAAAAAAAAATTCCTTTTTGTAGAAACTCCAGGCATTGTTGCTATTTGGTTCCATTAGGACCCAGTAGATCTTCTAATCTCTAATATTATAAATATATCCTTGGTAGGAAAACAATCCATTTAGGACTT
>NW_027703464.1:0-341 GCF_054177405.1 Leptonychotes weddellii | reverse complement strand
GGAAGTGGAGTGGGCAGATTTATTTAATAGAAACTAATGCAAAATGTTTGAGATAACTTCTTTTTCTATACACTTATAAGCTACTGATACTGAGAGAGAGTGGCCAGTGAACGCTAGCTAGAAGCTTTTATTTCCCTCATCCAGGTGATATTCTACACCAGTTCTGGGTATACTTGCAGAAGAAAAGGAGGGTACTATTGAAAATCTAGAGGAAGAGCATTTCAGGCAAAAGGAACAGCAGTGCAAGGACCTTAAGTCAGGAAAAGAACTTGGAATGTTGATGTGACTAAAAGATAGCTACCATCTATAGAGTACTGTGAATGATGAGGGCGGAATGAAAT
>NW_027703463.1:0-341 GCF_054177405.1 Leptonychotes weddellii | reverse complement strand
GCCCAACGGCTACAACACAGACTACGGGGCTGAGCGGCTCCGCACTCCTGAGGGCCTGTTTGACCCCTCCAATGTCAAGGTTGGCCCTGGTGGAGGGTATCGAGGTGGGGGCTCGTTGGATTCCCCAGATGCCAGCGTGTGAGGGTGGGGGGCTGGGAAGGATCCCTGGGGTCTGGGGAGAGAGGGCAGAGGCCCACAAGCCAGGTCACCTTTCTCGGCAGGGCCTGTCGGGGAACACCATGCTTGGTGTGGGCCACGTGGTGACCACCAGCATCGGCATGTGTGACATCGACATCCGCCCGGTGAGGCCCGGGGCTGTGTCTGGGCAAAGGGGCCCAGGA
>NW_027703462.1:0-341 GCF_054177405.1 Leptonychotes weddellii | reverse complement strand
AGGGAGGGGGAGAGATAGCAAGCCAAAGGAAGATCAGACACGAAGCTGTAGAGTTCATCACCAGTGCAGCTGGTTTATGACCTATGACATGCTGGAATAATGTTCTACATTTTTTTTTACTCCTTTTATAGTCTGTCTAACTCTATCCTTTTTTTTTTTTTTTTGCAGATTTGGAAAACTTTAATGTCTCCATAGTCATATTTGGTTACATAATGCTTTATGATTTTCTAGGAGTCAAAAAGTTTGTTATCTAAACAGATCTAACTGGGTTAATTTAAAAGTAGTTTGTTTAAACATTGAGAATATTGAAAAAGAAAAAAATAATAAATCACACACACACA
>NW_027703461.1:0-341 GCF_054177405.1 Leptonychotes weddellii | reverse complement strand
AAATAAAATAAAAATAAATTAAAAAGGTAATTATTAGATAAATGGATTAAGAGTTGTGTGGAGCAGAGGGGAGAATGCATTCCAGGCAGAGAGTGAAATAAGAGAAAAGGAGAGAAGGTATGATAGCTTAGCTTCCTCAGGGGCTTCCCTCAGTTTGGTGTGGAGTGGTAGAGAGCAGAAGGGGAGGTGGCAAGAGAGGGCAAAGGGGCGTCTGAGTTACATCTTGTCCCAGCTCAGCAGTTTGTATGCTGTTTAGATACTGCAAGGTGTCTTGTTTGTTTTTTAGAACTAAATCACAGATTTTATTCACATTTTACCACTTGTTCCACTAATATCCTTTT
>NW_027703460.1:0-341 GCF_054177405.1 Leptonychotes weddellii | reverse complement strand
ACGTGTGCATGTGAGCATCCACCTTCAGGCCTCCGTCTTCTCCTAGATCAAACTAAACAGGGTTCCTGATAAGCATATGTGGGAAGAAAAATGAAAGAGGTCTTTTCTGTTCTAAAGTAAAAGAACAAGTCAAATTTTTACACCTCGGTATGCTGATCTTCGGTGAGAGAGTAAAAAACAGCTGCCAACTTTAGACAACGCAGCTGAATTTCCAGGGAGTCAAAATCCTACTAGGACAGCCCAACTAAAAAATTCTTAGACTTTTAAGATCAAGAACACTCAGTAACCATATGATTACCCCACTCATAATTACAATATTACTCAGGTTTCTGAGCTTCAAA
>NW_027703459.1:0-341 GCF_054177405.1 Leptonychotes weddellii | reverse complement strand
GGTGGTGGGTATTGAGGAGGGCACATTCTGCATGGAGCACTGGGTATTATGCACAAACAGTGAATCATGGAACACTTCATCTAAAACTAATGATGTAATGTATGGGGATTAACATAAGAATAAAAAAAAAACAACTCCGGGAAGACAGAAAAAAAAAAAAGTTAAAAATAGAACTACCCTATGATCCAGCGATCGCACTACTAGGTATTTATCCAAAGAATACAAAAATACCAATTCAAAGGGATACATGCACCCTGATGTTTATAGCAGGATTATGTACAATAGCCAAATTATGGAAATAGCCCAAGTGCCCATCGATTGATGAATGGATAAAGATGTGG
>NW_027703458.1:0-341 GCF_054177405.1 Leptonychotes weddellii | reverse complement strand
TCCTAGTCATTCTGTTAAGGGGTGGTTGAGGGAGTGTACAGAGTCCAAATTATTGACCACAACCCAAGCAAGATGCAACTGTTTTGTTGGTTGTTAGCCTCTTGTTCTCCCAGCCTGTCTTCTGGGGGAGGGGCCTGCCACGCTGTTACTCAGGCAACCCTGTTTGGGCAGAGTTGCCCTGCTCCCTGGAGGGGGGATGGGCTCAGTGAAAACTGGTTTTTGGGGGCTTTTCTTCTCTGGTGGCTTTCCCTGGCGGCTTTCCACGTCTTTTCCAAGAGTCAGAGCAGAAGAGACCATTTCCAACCCTCTGCCTCAGAACAGAGAGATCACAGTCTGTTCTT
>NW_027703457.1:0-6234 GCF_054177405.1 Leptonychotes weddellii | reverse complement strand
GAGTCCCACATCGGGCTCCCGGCTCAGCAGGAAGCCTGCTTCTCCCTCTCCCACTCCCCCTGCTTGTGTTCCTGCTCTCGCTGTCTCTGTCTCTGTCAAATAAATAAATAAAATCTTTAAAAAAAAAAAAAAGAAATTTCTTAGTCATATATAGCTTGTTTGCAAGTAATAACAATCCACTCAAGCCTACTTATGTAAAGGGAGATTTCATGTGTGAGCACAGGGATGTCTCACAGAATCCAAATACCTGAAAGCCTTAGGCTGGAATGGGGAACTAGAAAATCTTCAAGAGGGCGCCTGGGTGGCTCAGTTGGTTAAGCGACTGCCTTCGGCTCAGGTCATGATCCTGGAGTCCCAGGATCGAGTCCCGCATCGGGCTCCCTGCTCAGCAGGGAGTCTGCTTCTCCCTCTGACCCTCCTCCCTCTCATGCTCTCTGTCTCTCATTCTCTCTCTCGCAAATAAATAAAATCTTAAAAAAAAAAAAAGAAAATCTTCAAGAATCAGGGTAGATACTTGGCAGCATACCTTTCTGGAGTTTCCCCTCTTTTTACCTAAAATCGGTTCCCTTCTCTCTTCTCTTTCCTCTCTTCCCTCTTCCTTCTCTTCCTCCTTCCTCCCTCCCTGTAAAAACTCTTTTTTTTTTTTGATTCTTTATCAGCATAGGGTCTAAATGAGCCACAACACAGGCTCCTGATCTTCCAACTCTAGGAACTTCCATGAACTAACTCTAAAGTCTCAAGTGAGGTAATCCAATTGGCCTCATTCTTGAGTCACCTGTTTTCCTGTATCTAATCAGCTGAGGGCAGGGAGTGATAGGCTACAAACACAGTGACACTTAGGGCCATTGGAAGGAGGCATTTCCCCTGGACCAAGAGCACTAGGATTTACCTACCACATAATGATTAAATAAATAGTGGACATTACAGGGTTCTAGTACAAGGTAGATATTAAACTTTTTCTCAAATAGTTCCAAATTTATGGAATATCTTCATCTTTTATAATTTCATGAAAATCTTTCACTCCTAAATAAGCTTAAAAGATAATATAATCTAGTAAGAAAAGAAAATGAAAGCTAGTAAGGTTCGTCAAGTGGCTCAGAGAAGCTACACATGGTGATGGAATCTCAAAGCATGAAGAATATGTCTACAGAGACCTTGAATGAAAAGGTAGTTGAGGTGCAAGATTCTAGCCCAGAATCTACAACTCAATGACCAACACTCAGAGCAAGACCTGAAACTTCTTAATGTAGTCAGAACAATGTTAAAGTGAAGAATCTATAAACAAACCACTAATGGATTAAAAATATAAAAGAGGTTGTCCATATGAGAAGAAACAAGTTTTACTGAAAAGTAGGTCTCAATCTCAGGGGAAAAAAAAGAAAGATAAAAGAGGAGGCAAAAATCTATATAGAATTTAATTTCATTTTAGAACTATTGTAGCTTTGGAATAATATTACTTTTCCCAAGAATCATATTTTGAAGGATACTATATAATGATATTGCAATGAGAGAAATGATTAGTTTGGAATACTAAAGATAATATAAAAAATAGGGAATAACTGTTGATTTAAAAAACTCTTACAGAATTGGAACCAATTAGTTTTTTAAAGGATAAAATCGAGAAGAATGTTATTTCCAAAACTTTGAGAACAAAAAAGTTAGACACAGATTGGTCTTTAAATATTCTAAGCACATATTGGTCTTTAAATATTCTAAGCACATACAAGTAAGATACATTTCTCTGGCTTGGAAAGGTTTGCATTTTCCGCAGTTCACTGAACAGACAAAATGTCAAAGGGAAATCTCAGCTGTTCTTGTCCATAGTTTACATTATAAAACATAAAAGCAGCTGTGAGCGTCCCTCAAGAAACAAAACAAAACACCAGCACCTACAAAGCCTTCTTGCTCTGTACTCATTCAACACCTGCGCAATGTCTTTTTCCTCCTGGCTTAGTGAATCATGATCCATGAAGCGCATTTACCCTTTGACAAGCTGGGCAGGAGATACAGGCTCCATGCAAAGAAGCTGGCTCAACAGGGTCTGAAGAGAGATATGTGCTAGAAAGTGATCCACTCCTTGCAAGAAACCACAAGAGGTGGCCCCTGCTCTCTGGTTGATTGTGGGCCTCTGTAGAGGAGGCCAGAGGGAACATGTCCTGTCTCCACTTCTGGATCCCACACTCCCTCAAAGAGATTCTTGAACTGAAGGGCTCAAACAAATATCCCCAGACCTTTCCTTGGCAAACATCCTATAAAGCCCCAAGTCCTTTTCACTGTGTATCAATTCGTCTGTGCTAGGCTTGAGCTGGAGGAGCGGAACATTTCTCTGCTCGGGAGTCTCCTGACTCCTTCAAGAGAAAAGAGTGAACTCCCATTGTAGGGCTGGAGTGAGGAGTAATGGTGTGTTACCTGACTCCAGCTTAGTTTCTCTGTTCCGGCAAGGCTGAGACTATTTTTTTTTTCTCCAAAATGATCATACCTCATCACCAAGAGAATTCATGTCTGCCTACTAACCAGCTAGACTAGCCTATGTTAGAGCCAGACCTACAAGCCAGATGTAATTCTCTGCTTGTGCTTCTTTTCAATATCAAAGTCGCTCGTCGTTTAACTTTTATTAATTTATTTTGAAACAATTACCATTCTTTAGGAACATGTCTATTATATAAAAGGAGAAACACCCGAGTTATTCTGCAAACATGTAATCCAAAAATGCTCATTGAAGCTCAGCTTTGCTAGACTAGATGTGTTAGAATGAAAGCGAAATGATTCCAAAACCTCTGGGTGATTGTGGAAGATAAACTTTAAAGTTGCCCCTGTCAAAGAAAAGAGTCAGACATTTGTCAAAGGTGGCAAGACAGATTTTATTCAGGTTATGGCAGTAAGGGACAGAGACCCCAGTATAAACTGATTCAAGTCCACTGACACAAAAGGGATGCCTTTTAAATGCTGGGTGTGCTAAAGGAAAAGCACTGAATGACATTGTGGGGGGAGGTTGGCCAATGTGATCAGGAATCTGTGCCTGCTAAGTGATGTTTATTGAAGTCAGGCTCATTCCTTCCCAGGGAAAATGGAAACAAAGACCCCATCTCTCTTAATGGTTACATTTCAGAGAGATGGCTCTCAGGTCCTTGAGAAAGACCTTCCTGGGTTGCCGAAGACACATCTCAAAGAGGCAGAGTAAGGATTTACAAATGCAAGTTTTCTAAAGTAAATGCTTTATGAAAAAGGAGATTGGGGACCTATAATCAGATTTTAGCTAGAAGAAACAGTAAATTCTTTTGGCAGCACTGAGCTTTTTCAGGCAGCCCTTTTAAGGGGACAGGGGTTGTCATCCTTGGGACACAGCCTTGAGCTGATAGAAGCTATGCTAGAGTTTGTTCAGGTGTCTTAGTGTGGGTAGTGGACAAAGTCATTTGTACTGATAGTTTTGCAGTTCTTACCTCCATGATTCCTACCTCTTGATATTCATGCCTTTGTGTAATCGCCTCCCTTTGAGTGCAGGTGAAACCTATAACTTGCTTCTAATCAACTGATTTCCACAAAGATGACAAGATGAACATGACTACACTTCTGTAATTACATAAGATGGCAAAAACATCCTGTGAAGAGACTATCTGCTCACTTATTGGTCTTGATGAAAGGAGATCCAAGTGGCAAGGAACAAAGGATGTCCTCCAGCCAACTGCTAGTGAGATAACAAGGCCCTCAGTCCCACAACTACAAGGAAATGAATTCTGCCAACACCTCATTGGAATGAACCTTTTCCCAATCAAACATTCAGATGAAATCCATCCCAGACAACACCTGGATTATGCCCCTGCAGAAAATGAATCAAAATGTATCCACATTCCTGACCCACAGAAACTGTGAGATAATAAATGTGTGTTGTTCTAAGCTAAATTTGTGGTAATCTGTCATGCAGCAATAAATAGCTAATGCAGTCCAGGTGGAAACATGTGTAGTTTAACATTAAAAGCATGTGTAGTTCATACCAGGCTCCGTGAAAAAAAAAAAAAAAAAAAAAGTTTCACATCCAGATCAGTTTGGGCAATGTTGCATTCTATATCGGCTGCCCCTTGAAGAGTCACTGTCTTCTGAGACACACAACAAAGAAATATTGTTAAACCAGAGTTACCTGAATTTTTTTCCATTATGGAGCCCAGCCTCATTTTGATTTTTTTTAAACTTCTAGTAATACCTTATAAAACCAGTTTTCAAATTATCACACCACAAAGTAATGATTGCAAAGAGCAATAACTTTCAAGCTAGGAAGCTCATCCCATTAAAGGTACAGTAAGACCTGCAACAGGTACCTGCCTATGGTGATTTTAAGGAAATCGATTTCCAGATTCCCACTTCCTTATATCGTTTTTCTAACTAACCTGCCAGACAATATTCATGGGGAAAAGCCTTCAATTTTCCTTTCCCACCTTACAAAAGAAAGGTGTCCTTCCCATTCAACCCCAGGAAAGCTCCAGATGACAAATAGAAGGACAATATGAAACACTGGTGTCCATGTTTAGAAAGTGAATGACTATAAAACTGGGTATTAAATCCTTTTAGAACCCCAATTTTTCCTTTCTTTACTTTCACACTTCAGAAGAGCTTATGGGGTGAGAGAAATCGTTGTGGTCATCTTTGGAAAATACAAAATGTCAGAAATGACCAAGTAATTCCTTAATGAAGGTTTCCTCAGAGGTTATTAAGGCAAAGTGAAGGACGTCCAAGGGTAGGGCGAGGATGTTCCCTGGGGAAAGGGTAAAACCCAAAGCCCTGAGCTGCTATTGCTGCAGCCTGCCTGAGCATGGCGGCCGGCCATGAGAAAAGAAAGAGGCTCCAAAACTCTAGAGTTCACACATACAGACTTAATTCCTACTGCAAGTCAGGGAAGGAGTTGATGATGAGGGAAACCTGTTCCATGCCAAGCATGCTCACATGGACTTTTCACAACCACTCGAAGGGTGAGAGGAATTTTTACCCATATTTTATAGGTGCAGGAAACTATATACTTCAGTGAATTGCAAAATTAGGGCTTGAATCCAGATTTGGGGCTTCAGGTCCAGTGTGGTGTTGGTGGTGGTGTTTTAAGAGAAAGGAAAAGAGTTTTATTCCAGCTCAAGTTAGGACAGCTGCCCCAGAAACACACTCTTCATAAGGAAGAAAAGCGTCTCCTAGTCCAGTGTGTTTTTAATACATCATCAAAGGGGCTTTCCTCACGACAGTGGGGAGGCAGCTAAGCAACCCTTTTGTTTCTGCCTTTAAGGCAATTTGATTCCTTTTAAGGAGATTTCACCTCTGTAAAGGGATCTGAGGACCACTGGGCTCCCAGGGTGATTTAGATGTAGCTTAAGTCCCTGAGTTGTAAGCCTGTTCAAGTTGAATTCTTAACCTTTAGGCATAATGGCAAGCCATTTTCTAGCTCTTATGAGCTGTTTATAGAAAGATGGATGAGATTCTGATGATCAGCAAGTACTTTTCTAACAAATAATGATATGGCTAAGAAATATTTTAGAGACTGAAAATACATCATCATTTAAACGATGTGAATCATTGTAGGAACTGAGACATACCGATTGACCTTACTATGACTTTGTCCATTCCTGAAGTGTATACAATAGTTACATAGCATATGGACTAGAGAATTAAAATACCCAAGTGCCTCCTTGTCTCTAAATGAAATACACCAGGAAAGAACAATGACAAAGGAAACTAATTTTTCCAGGAATTACTCGTAAGATTGAGTACAGAGGCATTTATAATGTACCTGTATAAACATTTTCCTTTATATCTGGCCTATTCCCTAAAGAAGTAGAGATGGCTTATGAAACATTAACAAAAAGGTAGAAGAAACGAAACTTAAATAAGTAAAATCAGTAACAAGTAAAATATAAATAAGGAACGAAGGTCAAGACTGGAAAAGGTAGAATGAGGATAGGTAGGTCCTATTGAGTTATTAAAGTTGAGTCACAAATTTGGCTCTGAGCTTCCTGGAGGCTAAGCAGCTAGATATTAATGGATAGACCAACAGATTTTGATACGTTATCAGTAGGAAAAATGTAATTTTCACTAGCCTTCTAATTCTTTAATACTTCACACTAAGTATTCTTTGCAGATAAAGTTTATATGTGGAATTATTTGTGCAAAAATAAAGGTTTTGCTAATTAGAAGGAAACGCAAAGAAGTGTGTTTACAAAAATGTTTCTCATTATGAAAACTGATGGTTTCGAAAAACAG
>NW_027703456.1:0-341 GCF_054177405.1 Leptonychotes weddellii | reverse complement strand
GGAGGATGGGTTGGCCTGGTGGTGGGTATTGAGGAGGGCACGTTCTGCATGGAGCACTGGGTGTTATGCACAAACAATGAATCATGGAACACTTCATCTAGAACTAATGATGTAATGTATGGGGATTAACATAAGAATAATAAAAAAAAAAAGATGAAATCAGCTAAAAAGTGAACCAATTCCTAAAGGCCACGTGTGGCTAGCCCATCAGTTTAGAACTGGGAGCCCCAGTCACACAGAAATTTTTCACTCACCCCAAGACTTTTCCATGAACCTCTACTTGGTGCTCACAAGAAAGATTGGAGGTGGCAGGTCAGGGGACCTGAAAGAGCTCCTCTCAT
>NW_027703455.1:0-341 GCF_054177405.1 Leptonychotes weddellii | reverse complement strand
ACTATCGCGCGCAATCGTGAAGCGTTGGTTCGATGAACACAATGCAAAAGGATCACTATTTAAGGGAATTGAAATACATTAAATATATTGAAAAATTATATACTTTAAATTTCATTATACCTTAATTGTTAATCTAAGATGCTGTTTGTCTGTGTCTGCATCTTAACAAGTTGTTAGTCAGGTTGTTAACCCCTTCATTATGAAACTGATGTGAAAAAGAAAAACGGCTAAGCACAAAGCGTAGCCGTTTTAGGCACTGTTTTTGTTAGAAAGGCCTTACAAAAACAGATTTATATTATCGCACAGACGGACTAAAAAATAAGATTAACGAGTGCGATCTA
>NW_027703454.1:0-341 GCF_054177405.1 Leptonychotes weddellii | reverse complement strand
TCCTTCTGCTCGTGGTCGAGGTACTTCTCGATGTTGAAGAAGGTATCGAAGAACACATTGGCGAGTTTACACTTCTTCAGGTCACGGAGCGTGATTTTCCCTGCAGGAGACGAAACGGTTCAGAGACGAGTACTCCCGGGGGCGCTTGCACAAATGCGCACGTGACATGTGCGCACGTCCGTCACGATGCGCCTTGAAAACACGGCACGATGCTGCATTTTCTGATGCAACTGGGCACGAAACACACCCGCACGAGGCAGTTCCTGGTGTGGGCAGGAAGGCTGGGTGGGGGAGCGGGGCAGACCACAAGCCTGGGGACCTGTGTGCCCCAGAACGTGAGG
>NW_027703453.1:0-341 GCF_054177405.1 Leptonychotes weddellii | reverse complement strand
CTTATTCTCTCAATCTTGTCTCCATTCTCCATGTAGCAGACAAAAGAAATGTTTAAAATTTTAAATAATATCATCCCTTCTATTTAAAAGGCTTAATTTAGTGCTGCTTTTTTTAAGATTTTTTTTAAGATTTTATTTATTTAGGGCGCCTGGGTGGCTCAGTTGGTTAAGCGACTGCCTTCGGCTCAGGTCATGATCCTGGAGTCCCAGGATCGAGTCCCACATCGGGCTCCCTGCTCAGCGGGGGTCTGCTTCTCCCTCTGACCCTCTTCCCTCTCGTGCTCTCTGTCTCTCATTCTCTCTCTCAAATAAATAAATAAAATCTTTAAAAAAAAAAAAAA
>NW_027703452.1:0-341 GCF_054177405.1 Leptonychotes weddellii | reverse complement strand
CCCCCTCCCCGCCATTGTTTGTTTGTTTTGTTTCTTAAGCTCCACATATGCCTGAAATCATATGGTATGTGTCTTTCTCGGACTGACTGATCTCGCTCAGCATTATCCTCCCTAGCTCCATCCAGGTGGTTGAAAACGGCAAGAGTTCATTCTTTCTTACGGCTGAGTAGTTTCCATCGTATGCGTACGTACACCGTTCCTTCTTTATCCATTCACCAGTCCGTGGGTACCTGGGCTCTTACCATAGTTGGGCTATTGTAAATAATGCAGCTCTAAACATCAGGGTGCACGGACCCCTTCAGATCAATATTGTATCCTTTGGGTAAATACCTAGTAGTGCA
>NW_027703451.1:0-341 GCF_054177405.1 Leptonychotes weddellii | reverse complement strand
TCCAAGGCTAAGCCTCAAAGGACTGCCCCGCTTTCTAGTATTTCAAGATAAGACCCATTTGCATCCTTCTTCAAGGCTCCTATAAGACTTAAAGATGAAGCCCTTGTTTACCAGCCCAATTAAAACCCCAGGGCCCCTTCCTTTTTTTTTTTTTTTGAGACTTTCCACCTTTATCATCATTCTCCCTATTGCAATCTCTAGAATGAAAGCATCTCTTTAACTGTCTGGTGCATTTGGTCTTCACATTAATACAGTAGTATTGAACTGAAACTCACTTCTACTTGAGAGTAGACCATTATCTGCTTTATTTTTCTTTTTTTGTAATATTTTTTTTATTTTTT
>NW_027703450.1:0-341 GCF_054177405.1 Leptonychotes weddellii | reverse complement strand
AGCTTAAAATTATAACACTTAAATAAATTATAAGATTGTTTCCTGAGATTAAGATGGGTTAGCCTGGTGATGGGTATTAAAGAGGGCATGTTCTGCATGGAACACTGGGTGTTATATGCAAACAATGAATCAGGGAACACTACATCAAAAACTAATGATGTAATGTATGGTGATTAACATAACATAAAAAAAAAAAAAACTTCGAGTGTTTTCCCAAAGACAAATATTGGATGTTGCAACAAGCAGAGTGCATCATGATTGCTAAGTTCCTTTAAGAAATCTTTTCTATCCAAGATTATGCTTATTTACTTTGATGTTGCTGCTAGATTATAGAAGGGCCT
>NW_027703449.1:0-341 GCF_054177405.1 Leptonychotes weddellii | reverse complement strand
AGGAACAAAGCCTTTTAACTTCTATAATCAGAGGGGTTCGAGAAGATACTGTATCCATAAAAGAAGAATTGGACTTTAAGAAAATAAATGATTATGAAATGATAAGGATTTTTTTAAAAGAAACCTATGATTGTTAAATTTAAAAAAAATGTTTGAAAAATAGAATTGAGGAAGTCTCACAAAATGTAAAACCAAAATACAGTGTCCAGGATACATGAGAGAAAAATTAAGAGAAAGAAACCAATTCAAGGGACACAACATTTGACTAATAAGGTTTCAAGAAAGAGAACATAGAGAAAATTATAAAAAAACAAAACAAAACCAGAATAGAGTCCTTGAGA
>NW_027703448.1:0-341 GCF_054177405.1 Leptonychotes weddellii | reverse complement strand
CCCATAGATAATATCTATTAACATTCTGACATATTTCCTTCTTTTTTTCTCCACGTGTCCGTATTTGTGTATCTCTTCTTCGCTCCTTCATATTGGGAATCATAATCTAGATTTTTTTTTATGTATTTTATACTGACTTACCTTTTTTTTTTTTTAAAGATTTTATTTCTTTATTTGACAGAGAGAGACACGGCGAGAGAGGGAACACAAGCAGGGGGAGTGGGAGAGGGAGAAGCAGGCTTCCTGCGGAGCAGGGAGCCCCATGTGGGGCTCGATCCCAGGACGCTGGGATCATGACCTGAGCCGAAGGCAGACGCTTAACGACTGAGCCACCCAGGCGC
>NW_027703447.1:0-341 GCF_054177405.1 Leptonychotes weddellii | reverse complement strand
TTTTTTTTTTTTTTAAAGATTTTATTTATTTATTTGACAGAGAGAGAGATAGCGAGAGCAGGAACACAAGCAGGGGGAATGGGAGAGGGAGAAGCAGGCTTCCTGCCAAGCAGGGAGCCCGATGTGGGACTCGATCCCAGGACCCAGGATCATGACCTGAGCCGAAGGCAGACGCTTAACGACTGAGCCACCCAGGCGCCCCTGTCAGCAGACTTCTTAATGGAAACTTTAAGCCAAAGAAAATTCCACTCAAAATCGTAAAGTATATTTTCCAGGTTAGACATCTGTATTAATTAAATTAAGAATCAAACATAATAGATTTTTTTAATGGATGTTTTCAG
>NW_027703446.1:0-6234 GCF_054177405.1 Leptonychotes weddellii | reverse complement strand
ACGTCCCGGAGAGGTGAGCCTCCTGCAGCGCACAGGTGCTGCAGCTGATGTCGCCCACAAGAGGGTCGCCCACCTCCCCACAGCTGCAGAGACGCCCAGAACAGCTCCGCGGCAGGTGGGCCGCTGAAACATTGTCATGCTGGCCGTTGGAAACGTCAGGGGGCTGTTATCTCGACTAGGTGGTGCTTTCCCTTTTACGGCACTGTCATAACTCTGCTCCGCTCTCGAGACACGACTGTGCCCCCAAAGCAGTGTTGTAGTGCGACGTGGATCCTGCACATACTGAACTGCTGCGTTAGATAGAAATTACGTGCCCGGCTGGGACGTGTTTCCTCGCGGCCCCCATCGCATGGAGGCGCCCCACCGCGCCTCCCGCTGCAAGCTCACCAGTGGTTCGCGCCCGGCTGGGACGTGTTTGCTCACCGCCCCCATTGCATGGAGGCGCCCCACCGCGTCTCCAGCTGCATGCTGGGCTGCTTTCCACTTTAGAGTGGTCGTGAGGACCACTCTAAAGCCGAGGACATTTGCTTCTAAGTCCTGGTGTCGACGTATGTTTTCCTTTCTTTTAGGTAGATACCTGAAGTGGAATGACTGGGGTTTGTGGTAAATGGACATTTGACATTTTAGGAAGCTGTTGGACTGTTTCCCAAAGTGGCTGCACCGTTTTACTTTCCCGCCAGGGGCGTGGGAGGGTTCAGGCTTCTGCACTTTCCGCGCAGCCCGGTGTTGTCAGGCTCTCTTACCCGTTCTGGAATGTGGGCGTGTGGTAGGTCACTGTGGGTTAAGGTAGCTTCCTGATAACCAAGGGTGTGGAGCAGCTCTTCATAGGCTTGTGTGTATGTGTGTTGGGGGGGGGGGTTTGTATATATCTTCCGTGAAGCGTTGATTCAGATGTTTTACCTGTGTTCCCTTCATGCGGTTCCTCGTTTTATTACTGACTTGCTACCGTTCTCCTGCCTTCTGGATACAGCTCTGGGACTCCTCAGCTCCTGCGTTTGGGAAATCTCCTGCTGCCCTGGGACTTCTTTTCCCTTCTTGCTGGTGTCTTTCGAAGCAGAAAAGTTTTACATTTTGATGAAGTTCAACATACCACTTATTTTCGTTGTATCCCTAGAAGGACATCCCGTAATCTAAATCTTGGCCAGACTCAAGGTCAAAAGATTTTCTCCTGTTTCTTCTAGAAGTTTTAAAAACTTTGCTTCTTTCCTTAGATTTGTGATCCATTTCAAGTTAAGTTTTATGTGTGGTGGTACGTAAGTTTCTGGGTTCAGGTTTTCTTCTGACCACCCCGTTGCTGCTGCATCATTTTTTGAAAAGACCATTGTTGTTGCCTTGAAATGTGTTGGCACCTTTGCCGACCAGCAGTGGGCACAGGTGTCTGCAGGTATTTGGGAGCCTGTTAGATGCATGGATGCAGACATCCGTGCGTGTGCCCGCACTCACGGTCTGGGTGAGGTGTTGATCGGTTTTTGGATGTTAAGCCAACCTCGCTCCCTTGGATGAAGCCCACGTGATCATAGTTAATGATCTGTTTTATACGTGGCTGGGTTCTGCGTCCGGCATTTTGTGAAGATCTGCATGTCAGTGTAGGGGGGATATATCGGGGTGCGGTTTCTTCTGTGGCGATGGCTCTAGCTTTGCTGTCCGGGGAGCGATGGCCTCATAGAAGGAGCTGTGGATTTTCCCCCTTTCTACGATTTCTGTCAGACCATGTGTGATTGGTACCATCTCTTTCTAATGCTGTGTCAACCTCAGGCCGTCTGTAAGTCTGCTGTCTGTTCCTCCATCTCATCTGGAAGCAGAAGTCTGCCCTTCTTGTTTGAGAGAGATTTTCGAAGCGTACATCATGGAGCAGGTCCAAACAGGTATCAGGACCTTGCTGTCCCACAGCCCACAGACCCTAACCTCAGTGTCAGTTAGAAACCAGCATCGGAAGATAAATTCGGGAGCTTAAACAGCTCATTGGTGCAAAGACAAAGCGCCATGGGCAGAATGGCACAAGGAGGCACGGAGGTCCTTGCTCCTAGTATAGTGTTGTCCTTTGTTCTAGAGCGTGTGTCCTGACCGCCTCGTTCTCCTGTGTAGAGTGGGGGGGGGGGGCGGGGGGGCAGGAGACGCATCCACAGCCAGGCCTGTTTCCCCTCCCACCTGCGCAGCGCCCTGGACATGGCCCCCTTTAGACAGGTCTCCGAGCCGCCGCGTCCAGGCGCACACGGTCGGAGCTGTGCATACATACGCTTTCTCCCAGGGAGCGCTTGCCCGCTCTTGCCCCCGTGGCAGTGGGCAGTGTCTGTGGACTGGCCCGTGGCCCCAGGGCCTGAACCCCTTTACCATGGCGGAAGCGCTCAGGGACGTGTGTCTGTGCACGTGCTGGGTGACTTTCTGTTTCTGAACGCTTCCACGTCATGTGGCTTTCAGAGTAGCTGCTGCAGTGGCGGCAGATGGTCTCCGTTTGGGAAGTGACCCCTGACGGTCATCCCGGCCTAGGGTCACCGGTCTGCGTGTGCCAGGCCCATGCCATCCCCTGCTAGCCATGCGCCTCGGGCACTCCAGCTCCGTGCCTTAGTTTCCTCACGTGTAAATGGCACCATGACCTCCCTCCCGGGCTGTCACGAAGGTCTGAAGTTGGTCCTGGGGAAAAACACTTCTAAAGATTAGTCAGACGGCAGGGAACCGCGGACACTTCTCCCTCCATCCTTCCCTCCCTCACGTGCTCTCTCACTTTCTCTTATGAACACACCTTTGAAAGTTTGAAGAGCTACTAATCTTTGCCCAGAACGTATGTACAAGTGAACAGATGAGTAAAAGCTTTATTTTTTCTATTTGGAATAAAATTTCCGGTTCGTAGCAGCATCTTACTTGAACCAATCAGGTGTTTCACGTTTTTTTACGCAGCCCTCTGCGTGTGGTTGTTGGTACGTGTGTACTTTCGTCACTGCACACATTTCAAACAGGAACACCAGAGAACTGAATTTGAACGGAACAGTTTTATATGATCTGGTGACGGCTCAAGCAGGTGTCGAACCAGGTGGATGGTTTCCTCCGCTTTGCCCCCAGCCTCCTGTGCTCTGCTCATGTCACCGCTGCATGGGATTGTGCATGAACGAACCTCCCCAAACTTAGGAACTACATGACGCACTGGCTGAGCTCACAGATCTGGGGCAGGCCCTTTGGGCAGCTCGCTGGGGCAGGTCTTCTGCGTCTGTACTCAGGGGCACAGGTGTCTGGCCTGCGTGGTCTCTACCCTGGCGGCCCCGCATGTGCACAGCAAGAGTGTTTCAGGAGCAGGGAGGGGCGCCCCCAGGCCGTGCACACACTCCATCCTGTCTGTGACAGTGAGTGTGGCTAGCGCACAAGCCCAGATCTGAGCGTGGGGCATAACGCTCACTCTCCTTGTGGGTCAGGCTGCAGAGTCATATTGCAGAGGGGAAGCAGGGGAGGGCCTGCCCATTTGTTCAGGCTACACAAAGAGCATCTCTTCCCAAAGGTGTGTAGGGAAGGGGAACAGAGGAAAATCAGCAGGTGTGGCTGTGGTTGCAGGAACCCCACGCAGCAAGCAGCCTGGGTCTATATCTGAGACGTGGGCTGGGACACCGTGCGGCCCCGTCCGATCCCTGCCGTCCGATCCCTGCATGGCTCCTGGATCTGGTCATCCCAGGCGCGTGGTGTTTGGGCGGCCTTCCTGCGAGTGGCATCTGGGTCTGAATGGACCAGTGGCACGCCTGTCCCGTGGCCTCACACAGCACTCCCGGGTCACTCAGCACCCTTGTTATCTTGTCACCTAGGGATTTGCACACACTGCTCCGGTCTGTCTGGAGACTTCAGAGGGGGTCGGTGGCAAACCCGTGAATCCTAGAGGACATTCAGGAAGTGGGGAAGACAGATGCGCTAGGGCAGACACAGGCGGGAGGCAGAGGAGAAGGAAGTGAGGGGGCCAAGCTCCTGAACAGGAGTTAAAGCAGGAACGGGGAGGGGTGCCTAGATGGTGTGGAACGAACACAGAGCTGGTCTGGAAGGCTGCCTCCCGTGTGGCCCCAACTAAATGCCCCGCTGCCAGAGGCAGACCTAGGGAGCCCGTGAAAGGGCCAGCGCTGCCGGGGTGGGGCCACACGGGCCCAGGGGACCTGAGGCAGCGACCCTGCTCTGCACGGTCCTGTGCTGGCGGAGTCCTGTCCTTGTGAAGGTGTCCAAACCCATAGACGCTTGCAGCACCAGGATGAGCCCGAATGGACTCGGTGGAGTTCCATTAATAACGTTGTAGCTCATCGCTTGTCACAAATGTACCGCCTAGCACCAGATGTTCATAATCAGGGGAACTACAGGGGAAGGATGGTTGGGGAGGTCATGGGAACTCTGTATTTTGTGCTCCATGTTTCCATAAACCTGAAACTACTTAAAAAAAAAAAACAAGGGGGGGGGGCGCCTGGGTGGCTCAGTTGGTTAAGCGACTGCCTTCGGCTTAGGTCATGATCCTGGAGTCCTGGGATCGAGTCCCGCATCGGGATCCCGGCTCGGCGGGGAGCCTGCTTCTCCCTCTGACCCTATCCCCTCTCATGCTGTTTCTCTCTCTCTCAAATAAATAAATAAATAAAATCTTTAAAAAAAAAAAACAAAAAAACAAGGGGCGCCTGGGTGGCTCAGTCATTAAGCATCTGCCTTCGGCTCAGGTCATGATCCCAGGGTCCTGGGATCGAGCCCTGCATCAGGCTCCCGGCTCAGCAGAAAGCCTGCTTCTCCCTCTCCCACTTCCCCTGCTTGTGTTCCCTCTCTCTCTATGTCTCTGTCAACAAAATAAATAAAATCTTAAAAAAAAAAATGAAACCCATTATGGAGGGGAAGGTGGGTGCAGTGTGCTTTGAGTCGTTGCTTTGGGTCCACTCCCATGACTTCTTGGATGTCTTTGTCCCTGGAGTGGGGAAGTCAGGCTGCGTCCACCTGCTGGGATACCGTATGCCAAGTGCGGGCTGACGAGGCGTCCTGCAGTTTCTTGGGGGCCCAGCTCTAGCCGGTCTGGGAAGGAAGGGCCTGTCCAGCTCTGTGTGGGACCTGGTTCAGAAAGGGGCATGTTATGGAGCCTAACGCTGCTTCGTGCTGCTCGGGGGTCATGTGTGTGTTTTTGGGACGCCTGTGTTTCTGACTGTGGTTCTTGAAACAAGCACTAAATACGCAGTGAGCTTGGACTGCACCCTCCCTGCGAACTCTCTGCCTATGGCCACTATGTCTGGCAGGTAGTAGGCCCCTGCTAAACCTCAGTGGAAGGAAGGGAGAGAAGAGAGCTCGGGGAGGATGGCAGGGAGAGGCAAGGACAGGTAAAAGACCCCGCATCTTCTGGAATAAGGTGGACATGGACTGGGGAGGGGAGTAGGCCCATTTGATCCTTCCACAGCCGGAGAGCAGCCTGGTTAGGGGGCCAAGGGGCATCAGGGTGAGCAGATCCCAGATGGAGTCCTGGGACGTGGGCCACCAGGAGACCAGGTGAGGCCTGCCCGGTTACTGCCCCACACATGCCCTCACAAAAATAGGGCCGTCTTTCTCCCTAGGAGGAGTGATGTCCATGGAGAGATTTCTCCAGGCTGCCTAGTTCCCAAACATAATAATTGATGCTCCAGTGTTTCTGTCCCAGCACATGGCAGTCCTTGCACTGGGCTCTGCAGGTGTGCTCACTCTGGGAGGTGCAGGTGTCCTCGCTCTGGGAGGTTCAGGTGTCCTTGCTCTGAGCTGTGCAGGTGTCCATGCTGTGGGCTGTGCAGGTGTGCTCACTCTGGGTTGTGCAGGTGTCCTCGCTCTTGGTAGTGCGGGTGTCCTCGCTCTGGGTTGTGCAGGTGTCCTCGCTCTTGGTAGTGCGGGTGTCCTTGCTCTGGGCTGTGCAGGTGTCCATGCTGTGGGCTGTGCACGTGTGCTCACTCTGGGAGGTGCAGGTGTCCTTGCTCTGGGCTGTGCAGGTGTCCTTGCTCTGGGCTGTGCAGGTGTCCTTGCTCTGAGCTGTGCAGGTGTCCATGCTGTGGGCTGTGCAGGTGTCCTCGCTCTGGGAGGTGCAGGTGCCCTCGCTCTTGGTAGTGTGGGTGTCCTTGCTCTGCACTGTGCAGGTGTGTTCGCTCTGGGCTATGCAGGTGTGCTCACTCTGGGAGGTGCAGGTGTCCTTGCTCTGGACTGTATAGGTGTCCATGCTGTGCAGGTGTGCTCGCTCTGGGCTGTGCAGGTGTCCTCGCTCTTGGTAGTGCGGGTGTCCTCGCT
>NW_027703445.1:0-341 GCF_054177405.1 Leptonychotes weddellii | reverse complement strand
GGCACCTGCTGCCCAAGGCAGTAACAAGCCTGCACGGCCCTCGCCAAGCAACTGACAGATGAAACAAGGCTTTGCTCATAAAAATAGGCATGAACCAGACACCTGAACACTGGATCTACTTTGGGGCCCTGTGTCTGCTGCTGCCAACTGAGCCTCAGAATGTGGGCAGGGGACACCTGCTGGAAAAGGAGTTTGTGCCAAATGGCCTTTTGTGACAGCCATGGAGGCAAATGACACTTTAGAGGCAGAAATCATCGAGGGACTTGTTCTTACGTCAGCAAGAAAATAGTTCAACTTCTAAGGAGACATTGCTCGTAATAGGCAGAAAGGTACCTTCTGAC
>NW_027703444.1:0-341 GCF_054177405.1 Leptonychotes weddellii | reverse complement strand
AAAAAGAAATCAAAGGCATCCAAATTGGCAAAGAAGAAGTCAAACTCTCACTCTTTGCAGATGATATGATACTTTATGTGGAAAACCCAAAAGACTCCACCCCAAAACTGCTAGAACTCATACAGGAATTCAGTAAAGTGGCAGGATATAAAATCAATGCACAGAAGTCAGTGGCATTCCTATACACCAACAACAAGACGGAAGAAAGAGAAATTAAGGAGTCGATCCCATTTACAATTGCACCCAAAACCATAAGATACCTAGGAATAAATCTAACCAAAGAGACAAAGGATCTGTACTCAGAAAACTATAGGACGCTCATGAAAGAAATTGAGGAAGAC
>NW_027703443.1:0-341 GCF_054177405.1 Leptonychotes weddellii | reverse complement strand
GGGGCGGAGATTGGGAGGCTGCCATTTTCACTCTCATCCTCCAAAGCTGTACGGAAACCTTGCAGGGAACAAAAGCTCCCGAGAGCAAACCCGAGCAGATAACTTAGCCCGGACTGGCAAGGGCGGGGCAATTCCGCCTCCGGCAAAGACATTTGAGAACCACGGAAACAGGCCCCTCCCCAAGAAGATCAGCAATAACCGCCAGCTAAGACCAAGTGTACCGATCAATGAGAATGGCAGAACTCCAGCGCTAGGGGAATACTGCACATAGAATCCATGGCTTTTTCACCAAGATTCTTTAGTCTTTCAAAGTTAATTTTTTCTTTAACTGTTTTTTTTTT
>NW_027703442.1:0-341 GCF_054177405.1 Leptonychotes weddellii | reverse complement strand
GTTCTGGGACTGGTTCCCAGAGTTTCTGGTTCAGTAAGTCTGGGGCAGGGCCTGAGAATGTGCATTTCTAACAAGATCCCAGTGATGCTGATGCAGCCGTTCCAGGCCACACTGTAAGAAACACCAACTTTGGGGCACCTGGGTGACTCAGTTGGTTAAGCGTCTGCCTTTGGCTCAGGTCATGATCCCCGAGGTCCTGGGATTGAGCCCCACGTGGGACTCCCCGCTCATTGGGGAGTCTGCTTCTCCTTCTCCCTCTGCTGATCCCCCTGCTTGTGCTCTCTTGCCCTCTCTCGATCCTCTCTCAAATAAATGAATAAATAAAATCTTAAAAAAAAAAA
>NW_027703441.1:0-341 GCF_054177405.1 Leptonychotes weddellii | reverse complement strand
TTATGCACAAACAATGAATCATGGAACACTTCATCTAGAACTAATGATGTAATGTATGGGGATTAACATAAGAATAAAAAAAAATAAAAATTAAAAAATTTTCTACCAAAATAAAATTTAAAAAAAAATCTTTTTGAATAAAAAAAAAAAAAAAAAGATTAGCTGCAAAAGTACAAAGCCCAGGGTAGGACACTGCTTTTCTTAAATGGACCAGAACATATAACATAGGAGATCTGTGAAGTCGGATGAAAAATATGTTACCTATTTTTTTCCTGCTCTTTAACTGAAATTTAACATTTCCTTTAATTAGGAATGTAGGCAACAAACCATAGCAGTATTAG
>NW_027703440.1:0-341 GCF_054177405.1 Leptonychotes weddellii | reverse complement strand
TAACTCTGTGACAAACACCCTAATTTGTCAGATACTGTCATTTCCGAGCCAAGCACAATCAGCTCTGTTCCACCCACCACCTGTGACACTGCCATCCCATCTTCAATATATTGAGCCCTGGTCCAGGGACTACAAACTACACTTCATGGGCCAAATCTGGCCTGTTACCTGTTTTCCCAAATGAGGTGTTATTGGAACACAGCCACATGTACTCCTTTATACCTATAGCTGCTCTCCAGCTACTTTGCATACTTGTGGCAGAGACTTTGGGACCCAACTAGCTTAAAAATTTACCATCTGATGACCCTTTACCAACCCTTGCTCCAAGTTTGGTTAAGACC
>NW_027703439.1:0-341 GCF_054177405.1 Leptonychotes weddellii | reverse complement strand
AATTGCTGGGGGTTAATTTCTGGGACGTCTCAATTTACTAGAACTCATATTTGATTTTTTTTTTTTTTTGATGTGTGTAACAGTTTTACTAAAGAAAACTACCTTGGATAAGCATATCCATCTTCAGCCAAGATGCGATGGAGAGCGGATTCACAGAGGAGTCTGGAGATGAAGAGGGTTTGTGCTGATGTTAGCACCTGTATTTTAGGGCACTATTTTATTTTATTTTATTTTGTTTTGTTTTGTTTTGTTTTCTATTTATTTATTTTTTTTTTCTTATGTTAATCCCCATACATTACATCATTAGTTTTAGATGAAGTGTTCCATGATTCATTGTTTGT
>NW_027703438.1:0-341 GCF_054177405.1 Leptonychotes weddellii | reverse complement strand
TTTGAGTCTCACCAAACCCCCAGTATTGGGGGGATTCTAGTCACAAACACTACATGTGAATGGGGTGGCAAGAAACAACAAATGTGCATTTGTATATATGTATTGCCTCTGTTCCCGGCCATGCTCCATTGTCCCTCGGACTTCACCTTCAACTTACACTTCAAAGAATTTCAAAAAGTGACAACAAAGCATGAATTAAACCAAGCGTGAGGCCCTTCTGAACATGAAGCCGTGGGTGACAAATGGGTCATGTGCCCTCGCCCTCCTAGAGTTACTAATATTAGTCAGGCTTCGTAAACAAGCAGATGGGGATGCTGTTCAAATATATATATTTCCAGGCC
>NW_027703437.1:0-341 GCF_054177405.1 Leptonychotes weddellii | reverse complement strand
CCGGGATCATGACCTGAGCTGAAGGCAGATGCTTAACCGACTAAGCCGCCCAGGCGTCCTCTCATAAGGACCTTTAAAGCCAAAAAACAGCCCCATGAACCCCCAGAGAACAGTGAGCCCTGGGGCAGGGAATTGCTCACTTACCTCTGGAGTAGAGCTCAGGCCGAGAGTACCTGGATGTGGTGCTTTCTGGCGGCGATCTTGGAAGCCATGCAGGTGTAAAGTGTGACTCCCCTCTTCCCCGGGGAGCAGGAATCCATCAAGGCTGTGGCTGAGGGCAGCGCTGAGTGTCGGGGAGCTAGATTTGGCAGGGCCTGGCAGGTGCTTTGCTCTGTGGCTCT
>NW_027703436.1:0-341 GCF_054177405.1 Leptonychotes weddellii | reverse complement strand
GGGCAGCGCGTCCCCCGCGCGTCCCCACCCCGCTCGGCCACCCCGGGGCGCGGGCTCCGGGCTGCGGCGGCCGCTCGGCCCGGCCCTTCCCGCCTGGCCGGCGCCTCGGCCTCACCTCGCTCACCAGCCCCTGCCAGTCGCTCTCGGTCCGGTCGCCGTTCATGGCCTCCTCCTGCAGGCGCGGGCCGGCTTCATGGACGCCGCCCTCCTCCGCCTCCTCCTCCGCCTCCTCCTCCGCCTCCTCCACCGCCTCCTCCGCCTCCCCGCGCCGCGCCGCCGCCGTCGCCGCCACCCGAGCCCCGCGCGGCCCCGACAGGGCCGGGCACCTCCGAGCCGCCGCG
>NW_027703435.1:0-6234 GCF_054177405.1 Leptonychotes weddellii | reverse complement strand
CCATTGATCCATCGATCCATCGATCCATGGGTCCATCAACATCCATCTACCATCCACCATCCATCCATCCACCATTCATCCACCATCCGTCCATTCACCATTCACCATCCACCCATCCGCCATCCATCCACCATTCATCCACCATCCATCCATTCACTATACACCATCCATCCATCCACCCATCCACCATCCATCCACCACCCATCCACCATCCATCCATTGATCCATCGATCCATCGATCCATGGGTCCATCAACATCCATCTACCATCCACCATCCATCCATCCACCATTCATCCACCATCCATCCATTCACTATACACCATCCATCCATCCACCCATCCACCATCCATCTGCCATCCATCCATCAACATCCATCTACCATTCACCATCCATCTATCCATCCATCCATCCACCATCCATCTATCCACTATCCATACGTCACCCCCCACCATCAATTCACTTATCCACCCACTCCTCATCCTGTCATTCATCAATTATTTTTTGAATGTCTACTGTGTGCTGGACACCTTTCTGACCTAGGATGGGATGGGGAGATGGAGAGGGAGGACAATTTACCAAGAAAATAAGACATGGTATCTATTTTTGAAAACAATCATACTTTTGTAAAGAGCTCATCTTTCTTGAGTGAAAAGCCCATAGTCTTGAAAGGAGGTAGGTGGCCAGTGTGAACAATGCTCTCACAGTCAATCCATACTGAGGAAACTATTTTCTGGACCTCCCTCAGGATCCACCTCCGTCCTCCTCTAGCCTCTCATTCTCTCACCCCAACGGCAGCCCCTCCAACTGGAAGCTGTATTTGACTTCCTTCCTAAAGCTCAAACTTATGGCTACATTTCCCCTTCCCTGAGGGCCATTTATATTCATTTTCTTTGACATTATAATCACTGTTATCAATCATAAGAATAAATCAGCAACTGACTGTCTTTGGCCCAGCCTTGAGACCCCCATGCCCCTGTGGGGGCACGTCGGCCTGACACTGCACCCTCCTTCCAGCTGGTGGCAGCTTGGCTCAGCGGAACCCACTCCTGCCAACCCCAACCCAGCTTGCTGGCGCTCAGTCCTGTTGGGCCGGCCCCGTCCGGCAAGGACCGTGGGCAGCGCGGCTTCAAGCTCGGAGCTCCTGTGGCTGCACCAGCCCGGCTGCCTGTGAGCTCATCCCGAGCCCTCCTTGTTTGGGGCTCCGGGCCGAGCGGGGGGGCCACCCTGTTGCCCAGGGCCCTGTTGTGGAGAGGACAGGTGGATTGAGGGCCACCCCCGACCTGGGGCTGGCGACGACAGGGAGAGTACGTTCCTCTGCAGGGAAGGCTCCCCTCCCTCTGGCATGTCTGGCGGACACGCCGCGGTGCCCAGGGTGCTGGGGGCGTCCGAGGGAGGCCAGCAGGGACGGCGCCCCAGGCTTGGTCTCTGTCCCCAAGTGCTCTGTCCCTCTCTGACCCTAGTTTGAGCTAGAGGTGGCAGGCCTGCAGGAGCCCGGGCCAGCACCCCTTTCCTGTTGCCAGCACTGTTTCCGTGCCCCGAGGATCAATTAAACCAAAAGGCCCCGCACCTCTGAGGAGTTAAAGTGCTTTTAAGAGGCGATTATGCAGAATTGTGTCATTACTGCTTCCTGAGTGCTCTGCTCTTTCCTTGCCCTGACCTGATGAAATTATTTCTCTTCTCCTGATCAGGGAGAGGGGCTGTCCCTCCCCAGTACTCAGGCGCTGCAGCCCCAGCCTTCTGCTCTGGGGCCAGTGCACCCCCAGACGCCCAGGAGAGGGGCTGCCGAGCCAGCCGCCAGGAGATCCCCCCGGGGCAGACTGCCCTCTCCCCAGTTGTCAGGGCGGTGGAAGCCCCCAGCCAGGCTCACCCAGTGCTAGGCTCACTCACTGGCGTCTTGATCAGTTATTCACTCAGCAAACATTGTGCAGCAACTCCTCCTGGCCCATGCTGTTTGGGCACTGGAGGTACGCAGAGGGGCCGTCTGTCCGTCCATCCTCGCCACTGGTGCAGGCCTGCAGGGCCCGGGGGAGTTGCGGGAGGTGGGGCGGGATCCACGAGGCTCAGACGCCCACCCTGGCTGCTTTCTGCTTCGGGGTGTGGGGGTCGCCTCACAGGGGCCTCTCACAGGGGCTGCCCTGGTCACCCCGAGAGTAGGAGGCGTCTCCACAGTGGTGGCCCTGACCGCCTGACTTCAGAGTGAGCCCCGCCTGTCAGGCTGTGAACGCTCAGCAAACCCGAGGCTCTGAGAGCAGCAAGAAGCCAGGCGCAGGGGCCGGTGGCTGGAACCTGCTTCTCCAGCTTCTCCAGGGGCGGGAAGGGGGCCCTGCTCAGCCCGGAGCTGCTTTCTTCGCTGGCTTCTCCCCTCCCCGCCCACCTCCCCCATGCCTCTGCCCGCAGCCCCACACGCTCCCCTCCTATCCTGCCATCCCCACCCGGCGCTCCATCCTCGCCAAACAGAGCTGAGAGCCCACCGGGCCCCGGACCTCCGCCCCCTGCCATGTCTGAGGTGACAGTCACTGGGCCTGCAGCTGGCTCTGGGCTGCTCCTTCTCTCGTAACCCCCACCCGTCCCTCTGGCCACTGCCGGAGCCGCATCTGCTCCCCTCGCTGCCCTCGGCCTGGCCCAGCCACGGTCTCCGCTCCCGGCTTACCACCACGGCCTCTCGCCGGGAGCCGTGTCCACCTTGCGCTGGACTCTTCTCAAGGAGCCAGGCCTGTTGAAACAGTCAGACCCGTCCCCCCTGCCCAGGACCCGCCCTCTCTGGGTCTGAGGCCACCTTGTTTGAGCCCAGGACCCCCTTGCGCTCTGCTCCAGCCCAGCCGTCCTAATGGCCGCCGTGGGAACAGGCCGGGCATGACCCCGCCTGGGCCGTGGACGGCGCTTCTGCCTGCCCCCCACCCAGGTTCATCCGCACCCACCAGCCTGCCCGCTGCCTCTCACCCTGAGTTTCTGACAGAGCTTCCCAAAATGAGCATTATTTTCCCTCCAGCTTTGGGCAGGCTTGCTGGCTTCATGAGTCAGGTGTGGTCCCACGGGCCAGGCGGGGTGGCGGGGAGACTGCAGGGAAGGCTCCCCTCCTTCTGGCAGCCCCAGGCTGTGGGTGCGCGACCCTCTAAGTATTAGGCTGAGGCAGTTGGCACAGAGTCCTCGGGACCTCACACTAATAAGTCCCAGGAGCCTCCCAGGGAACCCCTGGGGGCCCGGAAGCTGTGGAATCTCCCAGAACAGAGCAGGGGCTGACTGGCTGGGTGCCCGCACCTGCAGACACTGGGGCCCCCACCGGACACACAGCTCTGTGGGGGCAGCTTGAGGGCCCAGAGGAACATGCCGAAAGGGAAGATGCATGCCACTGTCCTCACACCATGAAGGGCATTCCTAGGACACGGGGGCCGGGAGGTGGGGGACAAGGCATGCCGGCTACAGTCTAATTCAGGAAAGAACTTCTGGCTTGTCGAGTCTGTTCCAGAAAGGAACAGTCCGTGTTGCAGTGGGCGCCATTCTCAGAGGTGAGTAGATTCTGGGTGGCCCCATGTGGGGGGCAAGGGGCAGGGATTCCCACAGCGGTGGTGGAAGAGACGAGATCCCTGGGGTTGGCGCTGGTTATGATCCTGAGACATCACCGCTCAGGTCTAAGGCTCTGGAGGTGGGAGCTTCCCGGCACTGGTGGGGCTGAGGGCCAGGAAGAGGCAAACTGGCCATGGGACTGAGGGGTGGGGAGACGTTGAGGTGCCCAGCTAGCTTCCCGTCCCGGTGCCCCCAGAGTGATGGGAAGTTCTCGTGCCCATGTGGGTCAGGGTCTCTGCCTGGGAGTGGGCTGGCTACAGAACTCCTTCAAGCAGTAAAATAGACATTTTGGGCTCCAAGGCCTCACTCTTGGGGGTGCCCCGTCCAACAGGAGAGACAAGGTCCCATTTTGGGGGGACACTGCATGCCGATGAGGGACATATAGCTTCTGCCTTTGGGATTCCCTGGGGAAAGCTTCACTCCTCCCATAGGTGGCTTCGGTTCGTTGGGGGCCTCTGAGTCAGGCTGCCAGATTAGAATGACCGGGGAAGCGTGAATTTCAGAATGAATAATTCTTATCATCAGCGTGTCCTACCCACCATCATCCCACCTGGGACATTGTTTATCTGATACTCAAGTCTACCTGGGCGTCTTGTACTTTACCTGGCAGGCCTGCCCTGTGGAAGCTGGGTTGGTGAGGCAGGTGGGACCACAGGCAGCGCTGCGGGAACCTGCCATGCCCTGAAGCACGCACGGAGGGCTGGCGATCCCAGCAGGCCTCCAAGTCCGGCATCAGACCAGAAGGAGAAGCTCCGAGCACCGTCTCAGTCCCTGCGTCCCCTCTGACCCCCTCGTGGCCCGTTACCTGCCCGCTGGGGGCTGTCAGGGGTCAGTGGCCTACAAGATGGAGTTGGGCCCCCGACGGATTCTTGATGCCCTCTCCCAGAGTCGAGGGGCTTGTTCAAGTATGTCTCGCTGGCCCAGCCAGGAGCGCCAGGGCTCGCCACACCGACGCCTTCCTCTCGCGGCCCCTGTAGGAACGCCCACGCCAACCGCATCTGTGCGCTGGGCCCCTCCGCGTGCAGACCGTCCCGGGCGCTCAGGCATACAGCTGTGCTCCGCTCGGGGATGTTTCCACTTTACCGATGACCATGTGACTTTCCCCGAATCCCACAGCAGGACAGGGGCAGAGCTGCGCAGACCTCCAACCCCCACCTCTGCGCTCTTGCCCCTGGACCACACACCTCTCGCGGGAGCAGGTTCGAGCAGGTTCCATCTCCGCTCGGGCCCGCCCCGCAGCGCCACCTCCGCCAGGAAGCCCGCTCGGACTGTGCATGGCTTTTCTGAGTCCCGTGGTACCTGAGGGAGTATTTACATCCTGACTCCACCGCAGGGGCTGCTAATCCTGGGAGCAGGGAGCAGGTTTTCTCCTGTGCTAGCTGTTCCCAGGTAGCCGGTGATGACGGGGCTCATGGGAATGCTCAGAATACTCCCGCTCGGCTCCACAGCTGACGCATGCCCGGGCCGCTGCCAGGCCGGCCCTGAGCCCGGGGCGTGGCCACAATCTTCTGAGCATCCTCAGCCCTGGCGGGCAGGCTCAGGGGCAGTGTTGGGCCGATGAGGGTCCTCTGGACACAGAGCGGTTCTTGTCAGTGGCGTGGGTGCTGCGGGTTGGGGCCAGAGGAGGGGAGGGTGAGGCGGGCCCCCCAACAGGCTCTGCAGCCCTCAGCCTCACTCACGTTCAGGGCCCTGTGAGGGGCCTCACAGCCCGTTGGGTGTGGGGGACCAGGCTCCAGAGGTGCAGGGACTTCCCTGGGGTTGCTGCTGGCCCTGGGGGTGGGGCCCCAGGGCGCGGTCCTGTTTCCACGGGTCTCCAGGGCCTGTGCCTCTCCGGCTGCCTGCACGGCGCGTCTATGTGTGGCGCACCCTCCGATCTTCTTGTGGGAGTTTGTGGGGCTATTCTGCACTGTCCCCTGCCTGCCTGCCTGTGACAGTAAACACTGTTTGGATCCAAAGCAAATTGGCTCTAATTAACCAGATTACAGCTTGAAGGAACCAGTGGAAACGACCGTTCTTCCCGAGAGGGTGGGGATGGGGCCCAATTAGTGTGGCAGCCAGGCAGACACCCTGTCTGCTTCCTCGCACGGTCCTCCTGCGGGGAGCACTCCCAAACCGGAGACCCATCTTCGTAAAGTGCTCGGCTGGGCCTGGGGCAGGCTGTCGGGGGTGTAGTGCTCCAGGGTCTCAGGGAGGAGAGGACAGAGCCTGTTCACTGTGGTCATGCTTTGGGATGGATGGAGACAGTGTGTCCATCACAATAGAGGCCATCAATGTCACCCTGACAGCTGTCATAAGTCCCAGCAACCCTGGGAGCTACACAATTGCTGCTGTCACCACCTCCACCATCACCATGGACACCACCAGCACCTTCACCATCACCATGGACAACACCTCCACCTCCACCATCACCATGGACAACACCTCCACCTCCACCATCACCATGGACACCACCATCACCATCACCATGGACACCACCAGCACCTTCACCATCACCATGGGCACCACCGTCACCATCACCATCACCATGGACACCACCAGCACCTTCACCATCACCATGGGCACCACCACCTCTTCCACCATCACCATGGACACCACCAGCACCTCCACCATCACCATGGACACCACCAGCACCTTCACCATCACCATGGGCACCACCGTCACCATCACCA
>NW_027703434.1:0-341 GCF_054177405.1 Leptonychotes weddellii | reverse complement strand
AAATAAATCCTCCAGCAGTAATTGAGATCATGCTGCACGGTCATTTTCCTTTGCCTGAATCCTTTCTCTTTAGTGTGTATAACTGGGTACTAAAATCCAGCCAGCTGACATGCTATTCATTGCAGGGCCCAGTGAGTTTGGTTCATTGCTGTGTACTTTCAAAAATGATGTCACTGACCAGCTTGCAATCTCCGTGTGGACCGTAAGCTAAAAGGCCCACCTTTGCCTCCCACTTTCAGGTATCTGGGGCATTCAAAATATCTTGGATAACTCCCAATTCCTATAAAGCCCAGAAGCAGATATCACAGTCTAAGCAAAACAGCTTTGTGAGACACCTGTTA
>NW_027703433.1:0-341 GCF_054177405.1 Leptonychotes weddellii | reverse complement strand
AATATACTCTGGATACACATTCTTTGTCAGACATGTGATTTGCAAATATTTTTCTTGCAGTCCGCAGCTTGTCTTTTCATTATTTAAAGCATCTTTTTTTCAGAGTAAATTTCTAATTTTGATTAAGTCAAATTTATCTATCCTTTCCCTTAGGGATTGTGCTTCTAATTTCACATCTAAAAACTCTTCACCTAACTCTAGGTTACAGAGATTTCCTATGTTTTCCTCTACACCTGTTAGACTTACACACTTAACATTTAAATGTGAATGCGACAGCCCATTTCTTTTTCAGAGCAACGTTGCCACCATTTGTGCAGTAAATTAACTCAACCACGAAAACA
>NW_027703432.1:0-341 GCF_054177405.1 Leptonychotes weddellii | reverse complement strand
GGTTAAATAGAATTAATATTTTTTCCATGTAAACCATATTTTAAATATAGGCACACATATATAAAATACACATATTATATATAAATATATATAAAATGCTGAAGTACCCAGCTTATCCATTAAAGCAGGGTTTAATCCCTAATAATGTGAAACCAATGTGCTAGTTTGAGTCTGAGATCCTGTGAGTCGATGTCATTTGATAAAGCAAGAATAAGAGGATAGAGAATACTTCTACTCTGGACAGTTTTTTGTTTTTTTTTAAAGATTTTTGTTTCTTTATTTGACAGAGAGAGACACAGCGAGAGAGGGAACACAAGCAGGGGGAGTGGGAGAAGGAGAAG
>NW_027703431.1:0-341 GCF_054177405.1 Leptonychotes weddellii | reverse complement strand
GCTCAGGTCATGATCTCAGGGTCCTGGGATCGAGTCCCACATGGGGCTCCCTGCTCAGCGGGGAGCCTGCTTCTCCCTCTCCTTCTACTGCTCGCCCTGCCTGTGCTCTCTCACTCTCTCTGTCAAATAAATAAATAAAATATTTAAAAAAAAAATGGCAAAAGTAGCTCTCAGATTTTTGTTACTGTTGTTCATATCCCTCGGGATTCTGGGGACCCCAGAATGAAAGAATCTAGGATAGATAATATATTCTTATTTTCCTTTGTGGCCTATACCCAAGAAGTAGCAAGAATTTGGGTACCCAAATTCAAGTACCCAAGAATTTGGGTAAATGCAGTAGC
>NW_027703430.1:0-341 GCF_054177405.1 Leptonychotes weddellii | reverse complement strand
GGTATAGTTTGTGCAAGAAGATGTAGAGAGGATGAGTGGCCCAAAGGAGGAATGATCCACCACGTACTTGTAATCCATAATTTACTGCTATTCATGCTGAACCAAAAATGGAAGTACAACATTTATGGCCACATGGTGCTCAAACAATGGCACTGCGTGGGACCAGAATTTGTTCCACGCAATATGAATCTCTTCCTGCTGTGGTTTCTCTGCCTCTTTCTCTTGCCATTTTATTTGCACTCATGTTTTGGAATAAAGCTTTCACATTCTTTCACATTTTCTTAACATTCTATGGCAATCAGGGTAAATAATTATGCCTTTGTTTATTTTTCTAAATGTCA
>NW_027703429.1:0-341 GCF_054177405.1 Leptonychotes weddellii | reverse complement strand
TAAATGATAACCACTCTGATGGTTATGACGCTGTGGATTATGATGGCTATGACAACCCTGCAGATGAATATGCTTCTGCTTCAGATTCAATATATGCAGAAAATGAAGGCGTGAAGACCGAGATTGATGAGGGGCTTAATCAAAAAACAACAGATATGACTGCAAGTAATGTGATGGATACAGTCTCATTAGCAGAGGGCAAAACCGAAGAGTTTGCAAATGCAGATACACTTGGAGAATTGCCAATTGATACTGACTGGGACGATATTTATACCCATAGTCCTACAGGGTTGGCTCGACCCGATACACAAGGTATGACTGACTATCAAGGTGTAACTTCT
>NW_027703428.1:0-341 GCF_054177405.1 Leptonychotes weddellii | reverse complement strand
TTTTTTTTTTTTAATGAGTATTACTTTCTAAATTGAAATGATCCCACAAAACACTTGGTTTGAGGCTTGGTGAAGGGTGCCTTGTAGATAATGGATGCAGAGGACATTGGTTTGGAGTGTTTAGTGAATGTGGCTTCTCAGATCTCCCCAGCTGTTCCAAGGACAGGTGTTTAGGCTGGTGATACTCAGGTTCTGCCTGCCCAGGATGGAGAAGCTTTCCAAGCCTCTTATATCCCCAACTACATTGTCCCAAAATTCTAGTATATTACATGGTTACAAAAAAAAAAGCAAGGAATGATCCTTGATCATTAATGATCCTTGCTAGGCTACCAACATTATCT
>NW_027703427.1:0-341 GCF_054177405.1 Leptonychotes weddellii | reverse complement strand
AGCCAAACTATAGAGAGAACCCAAATGTCCATTAGCTGATGAATGGATAAAGAAGATGTGATATATATACATAATGGAATATTATTCAGCCATCAAAAAGAATGAAATCTTGCTGTTTGCAATGACATGGATGGAGCTAGGGTGTATTATGCTAAGTAAAATAAGTCAGAGAAAGAGAAATACCATATTATCTCACTCATATGTGGAATTTAAGTAAGAAAACAGATCAACATATGGGAAGGGGGAAAAGAAAAAAAGGAGAGAGAGAAATAAGCTATAAGTGACTCTTAACAATAGAGAGCAAACTGAGGTCGGTGGGGAAAGGGCTAGATGGCTGGTGG
>NW_027703426.1:0-341 GCF_054177405.1 Leptonychotes weddellii | reverse complement strand
GAAGGAAGGAAGGGAAGGAAGGAAAGGAGAGGAGAGGAAAGAAGGAAAGGAGAGGAGAGGAGAGAGAGGAGAGGAGAGGAGGGAGAGGAGAGGAAAGGAGAGGAAAGGAAGAAAGGAAAGAAAGAAAGGAAAGGAAAGAAGGAAAGGAAAGGAAAGGAAAGGAAAGGAAAGGAAAGGAAAGGAAAGGAAAGGAAAGGAAAGGAAAAGAAAGGAAAGGAAAGGAAGAAAGAAGGAAAGGAAGGAAGGAAAGGAAAGAAGGAAAGGAGAGGAGAGGAAAGAAGGAAAGGAGAGGAGAGGAGAGAGAGGAGAGGAAAGGAAAGGAAAGGAAAGGAAAGGAAAGG
>NW_027703425.1:0-341 GCF_054177405.1 Leptonychotes weddellii | reverse complement strand
GGACAGGGAGCGACCCACCCACTCAACTTCTGCACCACAGAACTTCTTTCGAGTTTCAAAAGCTCAGCTGAAGGGGTTCGGAGCAAGTTTCCCCAACACGGGCCACATTAGCACGTGGACTATTTTCAGCTGAAGGTAATCAAGACCCTGTGGGCTCCAGGGAAACTCCAGGGCCCCTCCCTTAACTACCTGGAAGAATCTAAATGGAGGATCTTCCCCAGGAGGAGAGTTAGTACAGAGATAAACCTATCTGAGAGACCCACCTGCGGGGCAAGGAAACATGGAATCACCAGACACCAGCTCCTGACTGCCCTGTGAACGCCCTCCTCCCCTTTGGAGCC
>NW_027703424.1:0-6235 GCF_054177405.1 Leptonychotes weddellii | reverse complement strand
GATTTCCCCCGCTTCATTCTTCCCCTCCCGCTACCTTCTTCTTCTTCTTCTTTTTTTTCTTAACACATTTTATATAGTTTCTATTATGTTGACTTAAGTTTACTGGTCTTTGCTATTTTGTTGTTAATCCTATGTAGTGAAAATTTCAGTTGTTGTATTTTTCATTTCTAGGAGTTCCACTTGGTTCTGTCTTGTATCTTCCATTTCTTTCCTCATTCTTTTCATGTTTTCCTTCAGTCCTTGAGCACATTCATCACAGCTCCTTTGGGATCCTCATCTGCTAATTCCATCATCTTAGTCACTTCTGGGCCTGTCACTACTGATTGATTTTTCTCCTGGTTGTGGGTCACACTTTCCTGCTTCTTTGCATGTCTAGTCATTTTTCACTGGATGCTGGATTTCGTTGTATTCTTTTCAAGTAAGGTGGACTTTGTTCTGGCAGGCAGTTAAACTGCTTGCAGATCACTTTTTAATTTTGTTGGGTTATCGTAGTCTTTACAGGTACTTCAGCCCCATTAATAAGGTATGATCCTTCTGGAGTCTCTCCTGAATGCCACGTCTCTCCCTTCTGGCTGGTGGGAACATGAATGATTCCTGGGCCCATGTGAGCTCTGAGAATTATTTGGTTAACAGCTCTGCTACAATTATTCTTTCTCCAGAAATTGTTCTTTGTTTGGCCATGGGGAGTTTTACCCTATGCACACAGATTGGTATTTAGCCATGAACATTTCTGCAGTTCTCTGTCTGCAGAGCTCCTTCTCTGGTACTATGCCAAGCAAATTCTTGTCACCCCAGTTTCCCCATATTCTAGTCTCTCTCTCCTCAACTCAGCAAGACTACTGGGTCATGTTTGGGTTTCTTCTTCCTGCACCATGGTCTGAAGATTATCTCTGTGATAAAGCCTGAATAAAGAAAGGTTTGTTTTCCTTCTCTCAGGAATCACAGTCCTGTGCTAAATATTGTCCAGTTCTGAAAACAGTTGTAGTATATATGGTTGTCCAGTTTTCTAGCAGCTTACAGTGGGAGGATAATTCCAGATGCTCTTACTGCCCCATAGCAAAAGCAGAAGTCCCCTACAATTATAATGAAAGTAATTTTAACTATTCATTACAATTGCTGAGGCCCCAGAGTAGTTTCTTGTTAAAAAATTCTTTATATAGACTCCCAACTGAATGAACCAATACAATTTGTGTTCAAAGTGTGTTCCTTTCCATAAGGAAAATAAAATGCTTGGATGTGGTTGGGAAACTACCTTTATGGTTACAATCCCTAGTACATTCCCTAATTTATAAAAAGTCCCAGTTTGATTAAGACACAGAAAACTGTCAATATCCCAGGGAGTATGCCCCTTCCCAGTCACTGTACACTCCCAGAAGTAATCTGAATTCTATCACTACAGGTTTGTTGTGCCTGTTCTAGAATTTCATATAAATGATACCATACAGTATGAAACTTTTTGTGACCAGTTTCTTCCAAGCATGGTAATACATATTGTGTATGCAACAGTTATTCCTCTTTCTTATTGAAAAGAATTTCATTGTTTATCTTTTCTTTCTTTCTTTCTTTCTTTCTTTTTTTTTTTTGGATGGGTATCTGAGCTGTTTCCAGTTTGGGGCTATTACAAAGAAAGCTGGTATAAACATTCTTGTACAAGGATTTTGGTGAACATATGTTTTCATTTCTCCTTGATAAATACTTAGCAATGGAATTGTCAGATCATAGGGTAGATATAGATTACCTTTTCCACATATGCTCTTTTTTTTAATTATTTTTTTTATTTGGGAGAGAGGGAGGAGGGTCAGAGGGAGAAGCAGACTCCCCGCTGAGCAGGGAGCCCGATGCAGGACTCGATCCTGGGACTCCAGGATCATGACCTGAGCTGAAGCAGTCACTTAACTAACTGAGCCACCCGGGTGCCCCACATATGCTCTTAATAATGAAAAATGTAAGATAAAATGAACACGAGCTGCAGGAGAGTTGAGATGGCAACTGTTTTGTGCCTTTTACTCCTCGTACTTAGAACAATGTGTGACATAAAGTAGGTGCTCAGTAAATATTTGATGAATAAATAAAAGAGAGCAACATCAAAAATATGAAAATGGATGGGGCACCTGGGTGGCTCAGTTGGTTAAGTGACTGCCTTCGGCTCAGGTCATGATCCTGGAGTCCCGGGATCGAGTCCCGCATCGGGCTCCCTGCTCAGCAGGAAGTCTGCTTCTCCCTCTGACCCTCCCCCTCTCATTCTCTCTCTCTCAAATAAATAAGTAAAATCTTAAAAAAATATATGAAAATGTGGGTGCCTGGATGGCTCAGGTGGTAGAGCATGCAACTCTTGATCTCAGGGTTATACAATGGAGCCCCATGTTGGATGTAGAGATTACTAAAAATAAAATCTTAAAAAAAATTTTTTTAAATTGACTTACACCTAATATAATACCACACCACTCTGTAGTCTCTTTCAACTGTTTTTGCATACAATTTAAATACTCAATTTCACAATGATCATTTTTTAATGGTATTGTTCTTGTATCAGAATCTTATCTGCCAAGCCCCACTCTTGTCCTAATATAAAACGAAGATTTATCAATTTTACAAAATCTTCCTTTTCCAACTTCACTAAGAGTTTTATTGATAAAACAGTACTTTGTTTTTGTTGTTCTCCTTCCTTGTTCTCTGAATATTTACTGAATTAAATAACTATCATATTATTATCTACTTTTTGGTCCAGTGCTCCACTTTATACTCATTATTAAGTCCACACTCATTATTTCATAATTAATCTATGGATTAGCTTGTTTTTAAACTCTATGTCTAAAAAAAATAAAAATAAAAAAAAACTGTCTTTTTGATTCATAGTCTTTTCAAGTGACAGTAAGGTCACAGGTATTTATAAGTTAGGCTTCTGTTCTAATAATTTTGTCACTTTAACATTAACTTCACTTTCTCAAATAGTATCATGACATAACCTTTTATGCTGGACGGTATGTATTAGTGATTTACAGAGTCATTGTTAATGTCTTTTAGGCAGTCTTTCTTAAAGAAACCACAGTAAATTATCTTTCAAATTGTTCTAAAACTTTCTGTAAATGTATCCATACGTGCCCTGTTTCTTGGAATAATTCTATGGTCTTTATATTAGATACTGTTGAGGTTTCTCAGAGTAGAAAAATAACTGGTTAATAAATGGAGAGTCACAAAAAAAAGAAAAAAAATAAAAATAAATGGAGAGTCACTAGCAAAATATAAGACTATAAGCTGTCCACTGAATAATGATTAAAAGTACAGTTTTAAAACTTGAAAGAAATTTATTTCAACAAGGTAATGGTGACTATTTATAGCCTAAGCAATATCTGGTTGGATAGACCTCAATCATGTTATAATCCCTGAGACAGTAACTTTAATTCCTCTAGCTGGAGAAGGGTGTACTAACTGAAAAGAAGATATGTGTATTATTTTAAGATTTAAATATACTTCTTGGGAGTGGAGTGGGTTAGCTATGATTTATTATACTATTTTAAGAATAGGTCATATCACCTGATCATAATTTATCCACCAAAAAAAACATCAAAAGGGGCGCCTGGGTGGCTCAGTCGGTTAAGCGATTAACTTCGGCTCGGGTCATGATCTCAGGGTCCTGGGATCGAGCCCCACATCAGGCTCCCTGCTCCACGGGAGGCCTGCTTCTCCCTCTCCCACTCCCTCTGCTTGTGTTCCCTTCTCTCACTGTGTCTCTGTCAAATAAATAAATAAAAATCTTAAAAAAAAAAAAAAAACCACCATCAAAAGACAAAATTTTTGGTTAGTACCTATGAATTGGTATCACTTGATAAAGTAACATGTCGTATATGGGAATATACTTACTGGGATGTAACGTTGGGACATGTTGTCCAAGCCTGTCATCTTTTAGCATGTGTAGCAATGTTGTTTTTCCTGCATTATCCAATCCAAGAAATACCAATTTACCGGTTTTCTTATATAATCCTGCAGAGTAAGAGCTATGATTAGTCAAAATTCTATCTGACATAGATTATCCAAACAAAAGACTTTAAATAAAACTATAATATAACATTTACAGTTTAGTTATTTGTATACTTTTCCTAATTAGATTTTTTTTTATAAAGAAACACCTATTAACCTTTTGAACTTGTAAGATTTTATAAACTGGCTTGAATAAGCTTGAATTTCTAGTCTATTTTTAGTTTTAATTTGTAAATTCAAGTCATTTTTTTTTTAAGATTTTATTCATTCATTTGACAGAGAGAGAGAGAGAGAGCAAGAGCGAGCACAAGTGGGGAAATAGCAGGCAGAGGGATCTGACCAGGATCATGACCTGAGCTGAAGGCAGATGCTCAACGGACTGAGCCACCCAGGCGCCCCTCAAATCATTTTAAAACTAAACTCTGTCCCAGTCATTGAAATGTGTTACCTAAACTTGTCTCAATACTACAACGCTGATCCCTTTGACAATTTAGGAATAAATATCAATGTCATCTAGTAGAGAAACAATCATAACACACTTGACATCATCTATTTGTGAAGCTGGACCAAAAGGAAAATTAAAGGGGCGCCTGGGTGGCTCAGTCGTTAAGCGTCTGCCTTCGGCTCAGGTCATGATCCCAGAGTCCTGGGATGGAGCCCCACATCGGGCTCCCTGCTCTGCGGGAGGCCTGCTTCTCCCTCTCCCCCTCCCCCTGCTTGTGCTCCCTCTCTCGCTGTGTCTCTGTCAAATGAATAAATAAAAATCTTAAAAAAAGGAAAATTAAAGAGATTTTTCATGGATGAAAATAGGTTAAGCACTTCTGACAATAATAATCATAGTGAGTTTTTTCAATAAAAAGTTTGGGTCACTGTCAAATTTTCCTGAGAATACGGTTAAACTATTCACAGGTTTACATAAAACTAAAGCAAAACAAAAAAACCAAGCACATAATTTACATGTATCAGCTAATACTGATAGAGGAAGTGAGAGAAAAAAGAGCACTGACCAATTTATAAAAGATTGGCATTTACTGCAAAATTAAAAATTGAGCTTTATTTTTTTTAAAGGCTTTTTTTCAGAGCAGTTTTAGGTTTACAACAAAACTGACAGTTTTAAAATAAACTGACAAAACCCCCTGTCCCCACACATATATAGTCTCCCCCATTATCAACATCACTCACCCAACGATGAATCTACACTGATACATCATAATCACCCAGAGTTACCTTAGGGCTCACTCTTAGTGTTGTATATTCTGTATTTTGACAAACATATAAGAACATATATCCATCATTATAATATCATACAAAGTGTTTTCACTGCCCTAAAAATCCTGTAAGCTCTGCCTGTTCATCCCACCTTACCCCCACTGCCTGGCAACCACTCATCTTTTTATTGTCTCCATTATTTCTGCCTTTTTGCCTTGCCAGAATGTCATATAGTTGTAATTAGACAGTACGTAGCCTTCTGAGATTGGCTTCTTCCACTTAGTAATATGCATTTCAGCTTCCTCCATGTCTTTTCATGGCTTGATAGCTCATTTCTTTTTAGTGCTGAATACTCCATTGTCTAGATGAACCAGTTTATTTCTCCATTCACCTACTGAAGGATATCTTGGTTGCTTCCAAGTTTTGGCAATTATAAATGAAGCTGCTATAAAACATCAGTGTGCAGGTTCACACTGTTTTCAGCTCCTCTGGGTAAATACCAAGGAGCACAACTGCTGGATTGTATGGTAAGAGTATGTCTAGTTTTTAAGAAATCACCCAATCTTCCAAAGCATCTGTACCATTTTCCATTCCCAGGAGTGAATGAAAGTTCTTGCTCCTCCACATCCTTGTCAGCATCTGGTGTTGTCAATGTCCAGCTTTTGAACATTCTAATAGGTATGTAGTAATATTGAACTTTATGTTTCATGTGTTTAATTGACACCCATGGAATTACATGAGGACCGGGGACATAGTAGTCATTCCAAAAATATTTACTCAATCAATAAATGAACTTTTAAAGACATTAGGCATTGTAATTCAGGCTACCCATTTAATAAGTTCATGCCAAAATAACACCCAATTCTTTATCCACATTGAAGCTTAAGAAGTAAATTGTTTGAAGACCTGAACTTTTGATAACCCAGTGACCAACAATTCTGATCCTAAGGAGAAGACTGTCTTCCATATTTACTTGAGCTGGGTACTAAATTTCTCACTTAATCATGAATTATGACTAATAATTTTTTATAATTTGTTTTTTTTTTTT
>NW_027703423.1:0-341 GCF_054177405.1 Leptonychotes weddellii | reverse complement strand
GGAGCCCAGGTTGGCCGTGCACCTTGCAGAGGGGCCACTCAGACTCGCCGTGGGTTTCCCAAAAATGGCGCCTCCTCAGAGCAGGTGCCGTGCCCTGTCCTGGTCCTGGAGCTGTCAGGGGAGGAAGGCGGGCAGAGAGGCACCTGGGGCGTGGACTTGGGTCACCTGACTCCTCTGGGCCTCAGCATCCTCATCCGGGTGTGGGAGTCATCATGGCTCCTCCTGGCGGGGGGTGCGCTACAAGGGGAGGGGATGCAGACCTCGGGTTATCGTGCTGGGGGCCCCGTGCTGCTCAGAGGGTGGTCAGGGAGGGACTGAGCAAGGCCGCCCTGGGGGACGTC
>NW_027703422.1:0-341 GCF_054177405.1 Leptonychotes weddellii | reverse complement strand
CCGGGATCATGACCTGAGCTGAAGGCAGATGCTTAACCGACTAAGCCGCCCAGGCGTCCTCTCATAAGGACCTTTAAAGCCAAAAAACAGCCCCATGAACCCCCAGAGAACAGTGAGCCCTGGGGCAGGGAATTGCTCACTGACCTCTGGAGTAGAGCTCAGGCCGAGAGTACCTGGATGTGGTGCTTTCTGGCGGCGATCTTGGAAGCCATGCAGGTGTAAAGTGTGACTCCCCTCTTCCCCGGGGAGCAGGAATCCATCAAGGCTGTGGCTGAGGGCAGCGCTGAGTGTCGGGGAGCTAGATTTGGCAGGGCCTGGCAGGTGCTTTGCTCTGTGGCTCT
>NW_027703421.1:0-341 GCF_054177405.1 Leptonychotes weddellii | reverse complement strand
TGAATTCCTGAGAGGAGACGAAATCCAGGTCTCCTACTCCTCTGCCATCTTGCTCCACCCCCCCATTAAAATATTTTTGGAGAAGTTTTAGCAAGAAGAGTTTAATGCTTAGGATATTCCAGGGCTTCACAGCAGAAGATAATATTACGTGCACATTGTAATTCCACCTATCTTTTTTTAAAAAAGCATAGAAACAAAATGTTAACAGTGGTGTTTTGAAATTTTACTGGTGTGATTCATACTTTCTGCTTTAAATGTTAATGTATTTTTTCCAGATTTTCTGTAATACTGTTGACACTTGAACAACACAGGTTTGACTGTGAGAATCCACTTTTTTTTTT
>NW_027703420.1:0-341 GCF_054177405.1 Leptonychotes weddellii | reverse complement strand
GGGAGGGTGGGGGGTTAGCTGGCCCCCCAGGTGACACCGCACAGGGCCGCCAGCCAGTCTGGGTTTGGATGTGGATTCAACAATCTGCTCAGATCCTCGGACAGCTCACTTAATCTCTCCGTGCCTCTGTTTCCCCATCTGTAAAATGGGGTTAGTGACAGAGTCCCTACTTCATGGGACAATTCTTTTTTTTTTTTTTAAAGATTTTATTTATTTATTTGAGACAGAGAGAATGAGAGACAGAGAGCATGAGAGGGAGGAGGGTCAGAGGGAGAAGCAGACTCCCTGCCGAGCAGGGAGCCCGATGCGGGACTCGATCCCGGGACTCCAGGATCATGACC
>NW_027703419.1:0-341 GCF_054177405.1 Leptonychotes weddellii | reverse complement strand
TTATAAAATGTGTAACTTGAGAAAATGATACGAGTAATGGCTCTTTTTTTTTTTTCCTTAAGATTTTATTTATTTATTTGGCAGAGAAAGACACAGTGAGAGAGGGAACACAAGCAGGGGGAGGGGGAGAGGGAGAAGCAGCCTCCCTGCTGAGCAGGGAGCCCGACACGGGCCTCGATCCCAGGACCCTGGGATCATGACCTGAGCCGAAGGCAGACGCTTAACGACTGAGCCACCCAGGTGCCCCACAAGTAATGACTCTTTGACAAAGGTTTAAGCTGAAGTATAATGAGGATACTATAATCTACAGAAGCGTTGTTCTTTTTTTTTTTTTTTAAAGA
>NW_027703418.1:0-341 GCF_054177405.1 Leptonychotes weddellii | reverse complement strand
GAAACTATATTTAAGAAATTATACAAAAACTACATATTAAACCTTAGAATCAATGGTAGTATTTTAATTAGCAATAATCGTGCCTCAGATAAACCTCATTGGCTACCATAGTGCCACTGCGCAAAGCTCAATGATAGTATTTTAAAGAACAAAATAGTATTAACCTAATATCAAAATGCTGAAATATAAATAAAATCTTAAAAAAAAAAAAAAATTAATAAATAAAATCTTTAAAAAATAAAAAAAAAAATTTAAAAAGGGCGCCTGGGTGGCTCAGTTGGTTAAGCGACTGCCTTCGGCTCAGGTCATGATCCTGGAGTCCCGGGATCGAGTCCCGCATC
>NW_027703417.1:0-341 GCF_054177405.1 Leptonychotes weddellii | reverse complement strand
GACAGAGACTTAGTATACAATATACTTTACCTTATCATTATGGAGACTAATTAGAAAAGTGTTTGACGGTTCATGTTAATACACCTTAGAATAAATCAGTGTAGGGAATGATTCTTCTGGGGTTTTTGTTTGTCTGTTTTGTTTTGTTTTGTTGCCTTGGCTTCTGAACATTTTTAATTATATATATATATATATATATCACATCTTCTTTATCCATTCATCTCTCAATGGACATCTTGGCTCTTTCCATAGTTTAGCTATTGTGGACATTGGTACTATAAACATTGGGGTGCACGTACCCCTTCGGATCCCTATATTTGTATCTTTGGGGTAAATACCCA
>NW_027703416.1:0-341 GCF_054177405.1 Leptonychotes weddellii | reverse complement strand
CTAGTTAAAATCCCAAATTAGGAAATTAAGAGTTATTTAAAGCCAAAAATGATTGCAATGCAATTTTATTTGATTAAATATTCACAGATCAGACATGCTGGTAGTTAGAGCTAAAAATTTCTGCTCCTTGACTAGTCAAACCTTGCTCCTCTAATCGCAAAATTTTCACTGTCTTATTTAAATGAACTGGATGTTTTAACAAATCACTAAAGAACTGTTAACCAATGAAATAAAACTGAAGACCACAAATATATTTGGTCCATATATATTAAACTTGCATTAGATTCATCAATTTTCTAAAAAAAATCACAAATTGTGTATTCTAGAGGGAAAAAAAAAAA
>NW_027703415.1:0-341 GCF_054177405.1 Leptonychotes weddellii | reverse complement strand
ATTTCTGGGCTCTCTATTCTGTTCCATTGATCTATGTGTCTGTTTTTGTGCCAATACCATGCTGTCTTGATGATGACAGCTTTGTAATAGAGCTTGAAGTCCAGAATTGTGATGCCACCAGCTTTGCTTTTCTTTTTCAGCATTCCTCTGGCTATTCGGGGTCTTTTCTGGTTCCATACAAATTTTAGGATGATTTGTTCCATTTCTTTGAAAAAAGTGGATGGTATTTTGATGGGGATTGCATTGAATGTGTAGATTGCTCTAGGTAGCATTGACATCTTCACAATATTTGTTCTTCCAATCCATGAGCATGGAACGTTTTTCCATTTCTTTGTGTCTTC
>NW_027703414.1:0-341 GCF_054177405.1 Leptonychotes weddellii | reverse complement strand
GGCACGTTCTTCATGGAGCATTGGGTGTTATGCGCAAACAATGAATCATGGAACACTACATCAAAAACTAATGATGTAATATGGTGATTAACATAACATAATAACAAATATTGAAAAAAATAAAATAAAATAATATATTTATTTCCAATTTTCTGGGTGATCACAGGAGATAGAGTAAGCTGTTATGTGGTCTGTGATTGTTGGGAGTTAATATTCCCTCCCCATTTCATCATCACTAATAGCATATTTATTCTCTGAGATTTAAGAGAATAGATAAAGCAAAATTCCACTTGAATGATAGTGTAATAATTGAGTGGAACTGCCTTCCTATAGAAAATCTT
>NW_027703413.1:0-6235 GCF_054177405.1 Leptonychotes weddellii | reverse complement strand
AAAAAAAAAAACAAAAACCTTGTACACCGTATATAATATAATACAACTTTGTATTTTACTGTAGTTTAATTTTGCATTTGTGTGTTAATTGGTACCACAAATATATAATTATTAAATTGTGTTTTTATCATGCCTTATGTCTGTGTATTCAGAACCTTCACAAAAAAAAATAGGTGGTCAGCAAAAAAAACTGCCTTTTAAATGAATGAATCAATCAATAGAAGTTTTCAGAAATGCATCCTAAGAATATATTTTTTAAAGATTTATCCATCCATTTGAGAGAAAGAGGGAGCGGGGTGAGGGACAGAGAGAGAGCGAGAGCTAGGGGGGAAGCAGATTCCCCACTGAGGGCAGAGCCTGAGATGCAGAGCTCAGTCCCAGGACCCTAGGGGAAATCAAAAGTCAGACACTCAACCGACTGAACCACACAGGCACCCCCTAAGAATATTTTTTAACGTTTTGGAGGGAAATAATTATAGACTCATAAGAAATTGCAAAAATAGTACAGAAATGTTCCTTGTACTCATCCCCACTCAGCTTCCCCTAATGATAACAAATTATGTAATATCTTGCATATTATACATTATCAAAATAAGGAAACTGGTATTGCCACAATGTAGTTATCTAGACCTTACTTGGATTTTATTTACTTTTGCATGCCCTGATTTTTTTTCCTGTTTATTTTTTGTAAGTCTGTGTGTACAGTTCTATGAGGTTTTATCACCTGAATAGATTTGTATAATAGAGATACAGAACTGCCTGCCACCACAGAGGAACTCCCTTGTGTTCATTTATTATGGGCACACTCTCTCCCTCTATTCCCTAAACCCTGATAACCATTGATCTGTTCTCCATCTCCATAATTTTGTTACTTTGAGAATGTTATATAAATAGAATCATATGCCACGTAACCTTTTAAGACTGTCATTTTTTCACTCAGTATTATGCCCTTGAAATCCATACAACTTACTGCATTTATCTGTAGTGTGTTCCATCTTATTGCTGAGTAGTATTCCATTGTATGGATGTACCACAGTATGTTTAGCAGACTCCTAAGACTTTTATTTGATTTTTCCATTTTTTTCCCATCAGTACCATCTAATGCTTATACTTCTCACAGAAGTAAGTCCCCAGGACCCTTTGTGTAAGTGCTTCGAAACAAGTTCTTCTTTTAAAAAAATTAGATTCAATTAGCCACCATATAGAACATCATTAGTTTCAGATGTAGAGTTCAGTAATTCATCAGTTGCATATAACACCCAGTGTTCATCACATCAACTACCCTCCTCCTTAATGTCCATCACCCAGTTACCCCACATCCCCATCCACCTCCCATCTAGCAACCCTCAGTTTCTTTCCCATAGTTAAGAGTCTCTCATGGTTTGTCTCCCTCTCTGATTTCTTCCCATTCGGTTTTTCCCTCCCTTCCCCTATGATCCTCTGCACTAAATAAGTTCTTTATAAGCCATGCCTCTTAATACAAAGTCCCTACTGTGCCAGACAGGAATGACTAGATATCTACCTTGGCTTTCCAGAATTCTCCAACTCAGCACCAGTGACAGCTACTTCCTAGTAGTAAGGACATAATGTTTGTAGAATCCTGACAAGAATTTGGAACTGTACCGATGGACAGCAAGTAATTTTGGGAAGTGTTCCTAATTCCCTCTACTCTTCTTGTCCCATTAATATTTTACTCTGAGGGGTTTTTTTTTTGGCAATACACTTTCATATGTTATCATAAGGAATGTCTTTTTTCTTTTCTTTTTTTTTTTTTAAAGATTTTATTTATTTATTTGACAGAGAGAGACACAGTGAGAGAGGGAACACAAGCAGGGGGAGTGTGAGAGGGAGAAGCAGGCTTCCTGCGGAGCAGGGAGCCCGATGCGGGGCTCGATCCCAGGACCCTGGGATCATAACCTGAGCCGAAGGCAGTAGCTTAACCGACTGAGCCACCCAGGCGCCCCCGGAATGTCTTTTTTCTAAACTGTGAATAACTCAGTGAGTCTGAGAGCTTGCTCTTTGGGTGGAAATGTTTTTAAAGGAGTATCAGTGATATTTGATGTAGCTGCTGCAAGAACTGAACTTAAATCAATATACACTTACAGTCTCACCAATGACTTGAGTGGGGAGGAGATGGTTGTGGTAGAAGTGGGAAAGCCTTCAACAGCATTTTCTTCTCTAAGTGGTAGGGTTGGCATTTTTTCAGTACAATAATGATTCAAACACACAAAAGGAATCCCCACAATGCTAAATAAGGAGCACTTTGTGTTTTCCTTCACTCTTTTTCTCCCTCCTCTCATCCTGAGATTAGCGCAAAGAAAAGGAAAAAAAAAAAAAAAGTAATGAAAGTCTAACTCAGTGAAAGCAAAGTGCTTTCTCTATTAGGAGTCCAAAGAGGGAGACATCCCTAGGACTTTCGTGTATATTCTGGAAGGAATGCCTGCTCCCAGAAATAGCAAGCTTAACCTTCTCCAAGTCCCATTTTTCTGAATTATCAAGGCTCAATCTTGTTCTTTATTACTGGATACACCTCCCATAGAACTCAAATGCCTCTTTCCACTGACCCTGGAACTGAGGGTGGAGGCAGCAGGGAGGTGGGTAAGGAAGGAGCCATTGTATTTTATGTTTCTTATAATCAGTTTCTTCCAGTGCTTTTTGGGGCCTGCCTGATCCCTTCACAATGCTTCTGCCCCTGATCAAGGGAAAGAAATGTGATCTCACAGTCTCCTTGTAGCTCTCCTTCACAAAAATGATTCTCTTGTACTGAAACCAAAACGAATTCTAGGTCATGGCTGAAAAGTAAGCATTCTTGGCCTGTTTTCAATTTCCCCGATCTCCAGCCATGACTGGAAATTGTTAAGCAGTCTTTCTCATGGCTTCTTTCTGCTTTTACTATTTTAGTTTCCTTTATATGAATCATTTTTCACAGCAGCGAAAAAAAAGTGAAGGAGGAAAAGGCAACACAGTACCATAGGATATAATGTTTGGTCTCTGTTGAGTTCCTCTAACTCAGATCATTAGCTGGGGCATTTCTAGGCTGGTTTTCTCACTGGTAAGGGATTTTAAAAATTAGAAAAACTAAAAATAGCCCTCATGCTGAAGGTCAGGATTTAACTAGAAGTATTCACTGCCTCTAAGAATGTTAGGGGGATTTCCAGAAGGATCTTGCCCCAAAACCTCTTGCTTGTGATCTCTTAATTTTTACATGTGAGTTCAAGATTAAAACAGATGTTTTATATTCTCTTAATACCTGTGGAATGCTTTCTATTCCAAAATTGGATAGAATAGGAACAAAATCATGGGATTTCCCAACTCTTGGTTCCTGTCGTGAATAGAAATCTAACTTAGTAGAAAGAATTGGATTTTGAAGACAGACAGGCCTGATTGTATTTTCTCATTTTGTTATGCATTAGATGTTGACTTTTGGAGATGCCCATCACCATTCTGATATGGGACACTGTAATACTACCTTCCTTACAAGGATACTTGCATTACAATGTGCACGGGATATCCAGTCCACTGCCTGGCACACGGGGTTCAGTAAAATGTAATTTCTTGAGAAAAAATGTTAGATCAATTACAGGCCCTAAAAATAGTTGACTCAAGCTCCCTGCATTTACAAACAGGAAATCAAACCTAGAGATGTGAATATACTAACACAGACAGCTAGTATTAGAGATCTTCTGAATCCCTGGTTGATATATGTAGAGTAGTTCTGACTTATATTTATAACTTCTGTGTACACTTTTAAATATTTATAGTACATAGATGCTCAGTACTTACAATAAATAGTTGTAGAGTAAACCTAACACATATCCAGTAATATAAAACCATAAACACAGGTGAAGGATGATGATACTCAAATAAAAATAAAAATAAAACAGATTCTGCCAGATCCAAACCAAAGACTGAATTCAATATGAAGATACAACATGAGTTTACTTATTTTTATCAGTTTCAGCCTACATCTGACTTTGTTACCCAATAAATGTTAGCTGGGACTGTTATGTAACATCCCCTATTCAGCTGTTGTTCCAGCAGATGACATTAAAACTCTTTCAACCGCCCTTAAGATAACATAACAAATGGGTTTTACTTCCTTAGAATTTCTGGCAATGATTGAAAATTTATTCAACATATGTCTAGAAAGACAAGCTGTGGAAAAGGACAGAAACATGATTATTCAACTTATTAAGTGTATTCCTAAACTTACCTCAGAATAATAGGGCTGATAGCTCCTACTGGATGAGAGAGACTTAGAGCCCATTGCCTATGACCTCTACCATGAGAAAGAGCAAGGACAAAGATGGGCATAAAAATGCACAGAGGTTGAAGGAGATATAAATGTTCATTCATGTCTAGTATTAAATATATGATTTAACATTTGGAAATACATCAATGACATGATATATAAACAGCCTCCTCTATCTCCTCTACATCATATTACTGAAACAAAATAGAACTTTCAGTTTATAAAGTTTTGACAATACTTAAGTTAACTGTTGTTCATAGGATTCTTTGTTTTTTAACTTCTTAACAAATTTTTAAATTTACAGTACAATATTGTTAACTATATGCACATTGTTGTACAGCAGGTCTCTAGAACATTTCCATCTTGCATGATAAGAAGCAATACTGATCAAACAGCAACTCCCCTTTGCCCCCTCCCCCAAACCCCTGGCAACCACCATTCTACTTTCTGCTTCTAAGAATTTGACTACTTTATATATTTCATAAAGTAGAATCATGTAGTATCCCATATAATTGAGATCAGGATCTCAGAGAGATGTTTGCATTCCTGTGTTCATGGCGGCATTATTACACCCAAGAGATTAAAAAAAAATTTTAAGTGTTCACCAATGGATTGATGAATAAAGAAAACATGATGCATATACACCATGGAGCTTCATTTAGCCTTAAAAAAGAAGGAAATCCTGTAATATGTTACAACAAGGATGAATCCTAAAGAAATTATGCTAAGTGAAAAAAGCCAGTCTTGGAGGGCAAAATCTGCAAGAGATCCTTTAAGGCTACATTTTTAGAGTCATAATCTGCTTTTCCTTATGAAAGTAAGGTTAATTTTTTAAAAATTATTTATTTATTTGGGAGAGAGAAAGTGTGCATGTGAGGGACAGGGCATAGGGGAGGGAGAAGCAGAAGCAGACTCTGCTGAACCCCAGGCACTGAGCCCCCATGCAGGGCTCCATCCCAGGACCCTGGGATCATGTCCTTAGCCGAAGGCAGACGCTTAACCAATTGAGTCACCCAGGCGCCCCAGAAAGTAAGGTTTATTTTAAAGATAAACTACTGTTACAGTCATTTGTACAGTCAAATCTAAAGAATTCATGCCATTGATTAAAACAGGGTGTTATTCAGAGTAATTATCAAAACATTTCTCATAAAGAGTTTGAGACTAACTTCTTATAGATAAAATAAAAATGACCAGGAAGAACCATGTTTAATATTCTATTAGTGTTATGTAATCTAAAAATGGACTTTTGCTCTTTGGGCATCAGTTTTCTTACCTGGGGGTGGGGATGGGGGAAGGTGAAGCTTGTGAAAGTATAAAGGAATTCTAACGGTTCTAAAAGTTTATGGAAGTCAACATTGTATAGAGTTAAAAGATTTTCCAAAAGATCTGGAGTCAGAAAGCCTGAGTTTGAATTTTGACTATGCCACTAAGTAGCTTTGTGGTCTGATTTCATAGCCTTGGCTTCTTCACCGATAAAATGATGCTGATACCAGCTGCTTTCCAGTTGTGTGTGTGTGTGTGTGTGTGTAAACCACATGACACTGCTGCATATATGAATACATTTTTCACTTCCTAAACATACAAGTATTCTCTAATGATTCTATCATTAGTATTAGTCAATAAGATGCATTCCATCCTAAGGGCCTACATGATGTCTTTTAAGGTGCTCTCTATCAGGGTCACGAGGACACTGGATTATTTCCATCATGGGTTTATGTGAATCTGAAGTTAGGAGGATTCCAGAATCTGAGAATTGAGGGGCAGGATCTGGAATCTGAGATCTAAAAATGCTGGGACAGCTTTTTCGCAACGGGTTTGCCGCCAGAACACAGGTGTCGTGAAAACCACCACTCAACCTAAACCAAAATGGGAAAGGAAAAGACTCACATCAACATCGTTGTCATTGGACACGTAGATTCGGGCAAGTCTACCACTACTGGTCATCTGATCTACAAATGTGGTGGGATCGACAAAAGAACTATC
>NW_027703412.1:0-341 GCF_054177405.1 Leptonychotes weddellii | reverse complement strand
GAAAACAAATAAAATTAAACACTGGAAATGAATGAGGCATGGAATAGGATAATAAGTAAAAAGAAATAAAAGCCACACTCAAGAATGATTGATTACGAGGAAGAACAGAGCCAAGAAACAGAAAGTATAACTATAAAGTAGCCTGGGGTTTGGGGCACATCAGTGTCAAAGAGTAAACACAGAAGGCATGCGGTGGATCCAAGAGGATAGAGCCGGGTCAGTGTCCGAGTGTGGGGGAAATGCTGGGATTTGAGGAACAGTGTCAGTGACAACTGGTGGAGGCCAGAGGTGCGCGAGGGCAGAGTGCAGCCCAGGGGGTCAGGTGGGCTTCCACTGCAGTG
>NW_027703411.1:0-341 GCF_054177405.1 Leptonychotes weddellii | reverse complement strand
GGTGCACACAGCTCTATCCAGAAATGATAACAGAAACACCACACACAGCTGCCTGATATTGTAGAGGGAAAGGTACCATATCTGACCACAGAATCTCAACATGTATGAGGTTGTTACCATTTGAAGGACTCTACTCCTGGCATAACATGTATCAGGAAGCCTCCAGTAGGTACAATCGGGGCGGGGGTGGGGGGGCGGGAGGCCTAGGCCTCTGTGTGTTGACAACTTGTAATTGTGCTTCACTAGGTAGAAACAGGAAGGAGCATCCAAGCTATGGTGGCCAGAAGTTAAAGAGCCAAAATGGAAAACCCAAGACAAAGCCCTTCAGAAATAACCAGGTT
>NW_027703410.1:0-341 GCF_054177405.1 Leptonychotes weddellii | reverse complement strand
AGAATGGGTTAGCCTGGTGATGGGTATTAAAGAGGGCACATTCTTAATGGAGCACTGGGTGTTACGCACAAACAATGAATCATGGAACACTACATCAAAAACTAATGATGTAATGTATGGTGATTAACATAACAATAAAAAAAAAAAAAAAGAATTATGTAATTGGCAACTGTCTTTGCCTCCTATGCAATAACTTAAGTTTATATATTCTGTGTTATTGAACCACTGAATGATTTCATTATAGTTCCAAAATATGTGGATATTTAACTGGTGATGTTGGTTAACAACCTGGCATTTGGTACCGCTCTGACTGTATTATGGAAATGAAAACTAGCTTATTA
>NW_027703409.1:0-341 GCF_054177405.1 Leptonychotes weddellii | reverse complement strand
TGTACCTCTTGCATTTTCTCTATTCTCTTCCTTTTGAATGCCTAAGAGATGTGTCTGACCTTCTCATTCTACTTACTAAGTCTCTTTTCTTTCATATTTTTCATTTCTTCATCCCTGCTGCATTCTTGGTAATGTCTGTCTTTTTTTTTTTTTTTTAAAGATTTTATCCATTTATTTATTAGCGAGTGAGCGAGAGAGAAACAGCATGAGAGGGGAGAGGGTCAGAGGGAGAAGCAGGCTCCCCGCTGAGCCGGGAGCCCGATGTGGGACTCGATCCCAGAACTCCGGGATCATGACCTGAGCCGAAGGGAGTCGTTTAACCAACTGAGCCACCCAGGCGC
>NW_027703408.1:0-341 GCF_054177405.1 Leptonychotes weddellii | reverse complement strand
TTTTTTTTTTTAAAGATTTTATTTATTTATTTGAGACAGAGAGAATGAGAGAGACAGAGAGCACATGAGAGGGGGGAGGGTCAGAGGGAGAAGCAGGCTCCCCGCTGGGCAGGGAGTCCGATGCGGGGCTCGATCTCAGGATTCCAGGATCATGACCTGAGCCGAAGGCAGTCGCTTAACCAACTGAGCCACCCAGGCGCCCTTTCCCAGTATTATTAATAAAATATCAGAAATATGGTATTGTAAAATAGACTCTTTATTTCAAACCTAGTCTACCAGTATAAAAGAAAGCTTAAATACAAATAACGTTCACAGGTACATGTAGCTTAAACTGCTTTTAT
>NW_027703407.1:0-341 GCF_054177405.1 Leptonychotes weddellii | reverse complement strand
CCATCAGGGAGAAAATCATGGAAATGGGCAAAATAGAAATAGAAATAGAAGTACCTGGGTATCTCGTAAACCCCAAATGGCCAAGGAAATGATCCTCTAGTTTTTAGCTAGATCAGTAAAGTCAAGTATGAAAAAGGCATTTAAGACTACTAAGAGAGTCACAGGGAGTTGAATCTAAAGTGAATTCCTATTCTATGAGATGATAGAGCTTCAGAGGAGACTTGATTATCCAAGATACATTGCAGGAATGTTTCTTCAATAACTGAAACATAGGATAATAAAATATCTTCAGGATAGTCTCTAAATGAAAGATTAGACTGAAGTCTCAAAAGGAACTAACA
>NW_027703406.1:0-341 GCF_054177405.1 Leptonychotes weddellii | reverse complement strand
AAGAATGAAACTGGACCATTTCCTTACACCACACACAAAAATAGACTCCAAATGGTTGAAAGACCTAAATGTGAGACAGGAGTCCATCAAAATCCTAAAGGAGAACACAGGCAGCAACCTCTTCGACCTCAGCCACAGCAACTTCTTCCTAGAAACATCGCCAAAGGCAAGGGAAGCAAGGGCAAAAATGAACTATTGGGACTTCATCAAGATAAAAAGCTTTTGCACAGCCAAAGAAACAGTCAACAAAACCAAAAGATAACCGACAGAATGGGAGAAGATATTTGTAAATGACATATCAGATAAAGGGCTAGTATCCAAAATCTATAAAGAACTTATCA
>NW_027703405.1:0-341 GCF_054177405.1 Leptonychotes weddellii | reverse complement strand
GGGCAGGGGGTAAGTGGGAAAGAATTATATAAAAGCACCCCAGGACAGAATGGACAGGAGCTGAGGTGGGCAGCATGATAAGGAGGCCATCTTTGATTACCAAAGACATTCATAAAAGTGCTTACTCTGAGTCCCAGGAGATGGTTAGATGTGAAGGGGTCCTATGTTCTTGTCCCCCGCCCTCTACCCCCCTCTGTGTCCCTGTTTCCAGTTTGGGGGCCAGAGGAGGAGAACAAATGGCAGGATTAGGAAAGGAAACCAAAACACACCTCTCAGTCTTCTCGGGGTCCCCCAACCTCAGTGTGCTTAAGAAAACTGGGTCCCCTCCACCCAGAATGTTC
>NW_027703404.1:0-341 GCF_054177405.1 Leptonychotes weddellii | reverse complement strand
CTGTTTGTGGAAGTCTTTATCTCTTCATTTATGAAGGACATCTTTGGTTGACAGGTTTTTTTTTTTCTTCTAATATTGTGAATATATATCATCCCATCGTCTCCTGGTCTGAAGACTTTCTTTTGAGAAATCAACAAAAAATAATGATCTGTGAAAAGCAGTCAAGGCAGGGACCAAAGAAGAGAGCTCCTCATTGATCAAAATGTTACATTGAGTAACTTTCTAGAACACAACCATGAAGCTGAAACAATGCCATATTTTAGAGACAGAAAAGCTTATATGCCTCTGTGGAGAGTCTCAAGTATGTGGTCTTTAGAGTGTTGATGATGAACACTTGGTTT
>NW_027703403.1:0-341 GCF_054177405.1 Leptonychotes weddellii | reverse complement strand
CTAGGGTCAATAAGATTTATATCTTACATAAAGTTACAATTACCAGCCCTTTATCTGTAGTGTCATTTGCAATTATCTTCTCCCATTCTGTGGGTTGCCTCTTTGTTTTGTTGACTGTTTCCTTTGCTGTGCAGAAGCTTTTTATCTTGATGAAGTCCCAAAAGTTCATTTCTGCTTTTGTTTCACTAGCCTTTGGAGACGTATTTTGAAAGAAGTTGCTGTGGCCGATGTCAAAGAGGTTACTGCCTATGTTCTCCTCTAGGATTTTGATGGATTCCTGTCTCACATTAAGGTCTTTCAACCATTTTGAGTTTATCTTTGTGTATGGTGTTAGAGAATGG
>NW_027703402.1:0-6235 GCF_054177405.1 Leptonychotes weddellii | reverse complement strand
TCTGGATATGGCTGTGGCTACGGCTCTGGATATGGCTGTGGCTACGGCTCTGGATATGGCTGTGGATACGGTTCTGGATATGGCTGTGGATACGGTTCTGGATATGGCTGTGGATGTGGCTCTGGCTATGGCGGTGGATATAGCTGTGGTTACAAGTCTGGCTCTGGCGCTGCCTGCTGTGGATGCAGGCCATTCTACAGAAGATGTGTTTCATCTTGCTGCTAGAACATAACTGAAAGACGTCTTTTCTTCTAAGATGATTATTCCAAGGCTGTTTCGTTTCAGTGTCCCACAATCACATCAGATCTGACTGAAGAGAGTAATCAGAGTCTGCAGAAAACTGATCATCTTCTTGAAACTCTTCTTTGTAATTGAGGGCTCCTGAGTTACTCTATGATGTTTCTGGAAGGAAGAAGACCTCATTTGGGCCATAATCCAAGGTTAAACCCATTACCTTCTTATTCTCTGTTTCTATATGTGACGATTTCCAAATAAACATGTTTTACTGCTCCTCACAAGTTTGTGTATCTTTTGTGTCAGATATGCTATTGACTTATATTTTTGCCTATTATTTCTGTGACCTCCTCAGATTGACAGGGCTCAGGCTCAACTGTTCATTCCAATTATGTATGTCTGGCTTCCATTCTGATTGGTCAGTATTCACGACATACTGAATATTATATATCTTGAATTTCATCCCTGAAAAAATGGCTCCTTCTTGGCTGGGTGTTCTGTTCTTATTTTATGAAAGGGTTTGTTCTTAAGCATTTGTGCTTTATGATCCTGGGTTTATCCATTTTGTTCTTTCCATGTTAATCAGCACTCACATACTCATCAACACACATGCACGCACACATAGACATGCCTCAAAAATCTGCTTTTTAATGGGAGATTGCTAATGGTGAAAAATGGGTTGGAAGGAGAGCGAAAGAAGGCTCAATAGTTAAGTATAGAAATGACCTGGGGACTGGTTAAATGAGCCTGGATTCGGTTGGTGGCACAGATAATGAAAGGGAACAGATGAGCATCAGGGATTTTGTGAAGGTAGAACCTATAAGATCTTAGATATCAGCAGTGAAGGAATTGAGAGAAAATTCTAGAGAAGGTAATATCTAAAAAGTATACATTTCATCTTAGCACTTAGAATTGTAGCAAATTCAGGGTGGTATATAAAGTTATATATCTGGAATATTGGCATTGCAAAATCAATAAGACTAGTATTGTAGATGTGCTCTGTGTCTTTCTAGAGACACTAATCAGGGTGGGGTGAGTGGATGACCACGACATACAAATTTCTCAACACAAGAGCTCTTTCTATGTGACACTATCTGAAACAAGAGTGATTTGTACATTAAGTGCTCTATCACTGGATGGATCTAAGCCCAGGCAGGATCACCTAATACTAAGGTTATTTTAAGGGAGGGGTGGAATTATTTATTTATTTTTTTAATGGGAGGGGTGGAATTAACCAGTTTTACATATCCATTTCCTGTTCTAGGATGCTATAGGTTAGGAATGGATTTGAGCTTTGAAACCTGATTGTGAAAATAGTGATGCTGATACCAGGAAAATATAGAACCAGAAAATTTTATGTTGCTTTATCTAGGAAGAGAGGCCAGGTATAATGTTTTGGATTGAGAAATCTTATCTTCATTTGGGATGTAGAAAGACTGTCAGAGCTGGAGTCAAGATTCAACCACCCATGATTAAATAAATTTAATATTCCTAGTATCCCTTGAATCCTGAAAGAAATTACAGGCTTGGGAAGAGTAAGGACACAAGAGGATGAATGGATAGATTATTCTCCTTGAAGATATAGAACCATTTCTTAAGAATTAGAGGAATGAGTAATCTCAATCATCAAATATTTGTTGAGCTTCTAATAAGGGACATTTCATTATGTGCTATGAATAGAGAATTAAAATATTTATCCCTGCTTTCTAAAAGTGTGGTGAAGACACACACACACAAACCCACAAGCTACAAAGATCAGAATATTGCTATAATATAATTATAACAAGGGTGTTTGGGAAATACAGAGGAAAAAACCAAAAGAGATGCCAAGACTAAGAATAAACAAAGAAGGGTCAGGCATATTTCTGAAAGAGAGACAAACTTCTAGCTGAAATATGAAAGATGGCTAGAAGTTGGTCCATTATAAGGGGAAATAGCCTCTGCACAGGGAAAAAAGCTGTAATACATTTCAGAAAGTGTCTATATTCTGGAACCTTACTGCAATAGATATCATCAAGCCAGGAGGAAACATAATCACTATTTGGGCTAAAGGAATAATTCTCAGGCATGGGTAGGCTGAATTCTAAGGTGACTTCAGATGACATGCACCCTTGTATGCTCCCCTACCTTCAGTGTGAGCAGGACTTGTAATTTGCCTCTTACCTTGGCAAAGATGATGGGTGATAACATTCCTGTGGTTATGTTATGTTTGGGGTTGGTGGATAAAACTCAAGATAGATAAATTTGAATTTTAGATGAAAACCAGGATAATTTTTAGTATAAATAAATATGTTTCATGCAACATTTAGGGCATACCTACTAAATCTGGCAACTCTAGTTAAGTTATACAGAAAGAGATTTTTCAGATGTCCTGGCTGATACTCAGTCATATCATGAGGCCCTGAACAGAGATCCCAGTTAGGCGGTGCTTAGACTCCTGACCCACTCAGACTGGAAACAATAAATGGGTGTTTTTCTAAGATGCTATTTTTTTGTTATAATTTACACAAGCTTCCTTCATTGTTCTCTAAATTATCTGGTAAGAGGTGTGGTGACCTATCATTTCTGTATATCAAGAGATTAGAAGGTAGCCATACCAATGGGCATCAAGGATAGACCCCTCTGGAGAGAAAGTGAACTAAAAGGTGAGAGAAAGTGAACTAAAAGTAGCAGACATACTTGATGAGATTGGCTTGTGAACACAATATTGAAATACATTTTATCGAGGATGCAAAATGACACTGGAAATAATGAGAGACTCTGAAGCATGTGGGGATTGTATAACAGAGTAATTTCACAATGATATGGGTCACCATAAGAAACAGTAAACTCCTTGCTTGTTACAGCAAGTGTCCAAGACTCCAATGATTAGAAAGGGGGACTTTGTGTAGTGGAACAAAGAAGAATGAACACTTGATCTTCATAATGTATTAGTCATGGGACTTTTAGTAAGTTTCCTAACTTCTTGTGCTCCAATTTCCATATTTTAAGTTATCTGCCTCTTTCAGATTTTTATTGGGATAAAATAGATTAAAATGGGTGAAGGAAATTTGAGATTTGCAAAAGTTTCAACAGTCTTATCAGAAAGGGTATCTGTGTGTATGTGTGTTCTGGTTTGAACTAAATGAACACCTAGAGTTGATAAAAATTTATAGAGAAATGGCTCTGAGGTAAAAATATATTATCAGAATGTCATATTCATGGGTATTTGGATTCATAGGAACTCTATAACATAAAACATTTCTGTATAGGGCAGCATTGAGTTCCACTGAATTCCCCTATGAAGTAATTAGTAAGCTAGTCAAGGTAATTAGTCAAGCTCATTTTAATAGTCACATTTCCAAACATAAACTTTGCTACCCTCCACAGAGCCTTGTTACATAAAATACATCTTTGGAATCATGTGCTCAGATGATTGGGTGGTTGATGGAAACTTTCTTTACAGACTTGTAATTGGCTCAAGACAACGCCTGGGTGACAAAAAACAAACACGGTTTCCCAATAAAACTGGAGACTATAATACCTGGTTCATTTAAAATACCTGTGTTTACTTCGAAGAACCTGTTATTGAAGAATTATGAATGTTTCCATCATGTTACCTGAAGACATAAGATTTGATTCTGGTTATGTTCAAAATGTAAATTCTTGGTTATCCTATTCCATGATTTTGTATTGTCCATGAGCATAAAAACTTCATAGCTGGAGGAAATTATATTTTTTCAATAAACAAATTTCATGTGTTCCTGAAAGTTATTGTGTCTGTTGGGCCAGATTCATCACCAATGTTACTATATGTGGCCTCCCTAGAAGGTTGGGCAACCACTGTGTTAGCTGAGTGTTCTGCTTGATTTTGCTGCGAACATAAAACTGCTCTAAAATGTGGAGTCCAGGGGTGCCTGGCTGACTCAGCTGGTAGAACATGTGACTCTTGATCTTGGGGTCCTGAGTTCAAGCCCCACATGGAGCCTACTTAAAAAAAATAAAACGTGAAGTCCAGTTAAAAAAATCATGTCGTGCTGTTTCAGGTAGGATCAGGTTAAATGTCTAAAGAAGTGACAACTAAACTGATATTTGGCAAATGGGTAGATGTCAGAATAAGGGGAAGAAAGTTGGAGGAAGATGGGAGAACAGGTACAAAGTTCTCAGCAAATAGGAGTTTAGTGTGTTTAAGGATGGTAAGAAGGTCCAGGGACAGGAGAGCAGAAAGAATCTAGGCTGGAGAGGTAAGTAGGGGCCAGATCACACAAAGCCTTATATTGTAAGGTACTAAGATTTGTTTGGATTTTATTTTAAGATACTTATTGGTTTATCCAGCCATTTGTTCTTGGGTTTGCAACTTCTTCATTCCTTTTCTGCTTCTTTATCATCTCTCATATCAACACCTAAACACAAATTCATACCGTTTTTGTGTGTGTGGATTGGACTATGGAAGTCCAGTTTCTATCACAGAGCCTCTGAAACTTGGAGGAGATATGTGCCATTTATCATCTTACTGCCTCTCAGCTTCAAATTCACCCTTCAGTAGATGCTCTGTGGTAACACATGGGATTCCTTTAGGTGTTTCTTCTTTGCTGTGAGCATGGAAGTAAGCTTTCTCAGTAGTGGGTGGTATCAGGACATTGCAAAGGAAGCAGTTGTGCTTTTTTTTGGCTGCAGCACTGGAGGGAAGTAGAGGGTATTCAGCAGTGTGGATGTGAAGACATCTGGTGAAGCTCTACTCAGTCATGGGTCCAGAATGTGCTGGATCCTCAGTGATGCTGGAACTTCAGACTGACAATCACCTTTATTTGACCTCTTCTCCTTTGAAATCTGTACCTTGAAGACTTATCCATGAATCCCTGTTGGCCTCCTATTCTCACAGACACCCATATTCCCTCTACAGTTTCCCCCCACCCCCAATGTGCCAGTATCCCAGAGCTTCTCAGACCCTCTACATACCCACACCATTGGTTGCTTCTTCTTCATCTGCACTCCAGGAAGAGTTGTTCCCTACAGAACAAACCTGGTCTGGCCAAACCAGTGAACTTCTCTGCTTCCCAGTGGGCTGAACTACCCTTCAAGTTTTTTTCTTTTTTGAGTAGTCTCCCACATTCTTAGGGTACCATATAGCATTTCCTCATATTTTATAGTTACTCTTATCATGGTTTAATAATTTTGTTTTACATGAACATTGCTCTGTTTAACCTACTGTATGGTTTCTGTCTCCTGATTGGAATCAGACTGATACAGGGATCTTTAGTTTTAGGAGTCACCTGTGTATATATGGTGGTTGAATCAGTGGCAGCAGGTAAGATTTAATAGTGTATAAAGTGAAAAAGCAAAGATAGAGGATAAAGTAACCACAAGAAGCCCCAAACTTAGGGAAAAATAAAGAAAGGTGGTCAGTGAAAGAGAGGTCATGGACCAGAAGCCCATTCATCAGGGAAATGATGGGAAAACATGATATCAAGTCAAAAGTAAGGATGAATAATAAATACCATGGAAAGATAAACTATTATTAATGTCATGATGCAAGATATCCAACAGAAGTAGTACAGATAAATCTCATTATTAAAATATTGTTTATTGTAGAAGACAGGTGAGAATAAAAATCAAGAAAATATTTTGGAGTCTGGAAGAATTAATTATTGAGTGGCTACATTTTAGTGGGAAGTATGGATATATTGTGCAAACATAGGAGCAGTCTGAGAAACCTCAAAAACAGACTAACATTTAAGATCTGGACTTTCACAAAGAAGTTGTTGAACTAAGGCATTTTCCTTGCTCTAAACTGAAACTCTTGGAAAAGTTTGTCCTTTTTGTTTAAATAATATTAAATACTGTTCCCACCTGGAGTTCAACAACAAGAAAAGGAAGAGAATATCATAACCTGGCTGGAAAAGGAAGGAATAGACAAACTGTCCTCCAGAGAGGAGAATGTTTCTGGGAGGAGATAAAACATGTTGAAATACTCAATTCCTTGTCCAAAATCCATGAAAAGTGCTTCAGAGTGATTATGATG
>NW_027703401.1:0-341 GCF_054177405.1 Leptonychotes weddellii | reverse complement strand
TTGGAATAGGGTCCCCTACTCTTCTGCCATCTTTTTCAAAAATCTGGGTGTTATATGCAGCTAATGAATCATTGAACATTACAACAAAAACTAACGATGTACTATATGTTGGCTAATTGAATTTAAATTTAAAAAATGAATAAAAAAGTCAAGGACAAATCTAACTCAATGCACACATTTATTTTCCCCCTTAAAGTGTCTGGTTTACTTATACCAAGAACTCCATTTCCAATCATATATAAAAAAGTAGAGCAAGTATATGCAGTTTTTTTCTTCTCCTTCAGTTTCTTTTTTCTCCTGTATCAAGGAACATTTTCTTTTCCCTCCAATTTCTTAAATGG
>NW_027703400.1:0-341 GCF_054177405.1 Leptonychotes weddellii | reverse complement strand
GGGGCTTAGGCAGTGCTAAAACCTGGGGGGAGGGGAAGGGCACCATCAATTAATTGTCACCTGGGTTACCACTGGGACATCCATCCATCACTCCTATTTGTGGGCCCCTTCAGGCCCAGTGGCTTAATATCCTATGCCCTGATTAGGGCATTCAAGTCTTTTCTGAGGCAGCCTCTGTTCCCAATTTACCTGGGACAGTCCTGCTTTATGCTTACTGCCCCAGGGTAATGATCAGTAGGGCTCCCTTTCATTATCAAATGGTCCTAGCTGGGTCAATAAATTAGGAGAGGGTGGTTACCTTCTCCTAAACCACACATAGCCATTTCTAATCTGAGCACTTC
>NW_027703399.1:0-341 GCF_054177405.1 Leptonychotes weddellii | reverse complement strand
TGATGCCTTTTAAAATAGAATAAAAGTGCTGTTGCTTAATCTTTAATGCATTTGAATTGCTTAATCCTCCCTTAAATGCGTTTGAATTTCGAACATCCAGTACACATGGCCTCACCTTTGACCCATGTAGATAAACTGATGAGGGTGGAGAAAGGGAGAGAGATTTTATTTCCAGTTCATTCATTTTTGATTGATAGCGCTCTAATAGGGGAAAAGAGAAAAAAAATAAAAGCTTCTATTGTGATGACATTTATTCTGCTGAAGACAACAATCTCAAAAATTTATTTTTTTCAGATTATGTATGTAATCCTGGTTTTAGTTTTTTGGATGTTTGCTTGTAT
>NW_027703398.1:0-341 GCF_054177405.1 Leptonychotes weddellii | reverse complement strand
GGTTTTTTTGTTTGTTTGTTTGTTTGTTTGTTTTTTAAGTTATTCTAACACATGTTAAAACAGGAACTTTCTTCAGGACTACTGCAATTGGGTGATTGCAATATGGAAGATCAGACTCAACTCCCAATTACAGGAAAGACAGCTGGGGATTGAGAGCCACCTAGCAGAGTGGGGGTCAATAATGGAAAATGACTAAGGGGGGACATCAAGGGTTGGGGATTCTTGCTAAAGGCAGACCAAGAACTCAGACATCAAATGTGGATGATGAGAAGTTCACTAGATATCAAGGGTGATCTGCTTATGAAAGTTGGGGAATTCTAGCTAAACTGATTAGCAGGATT
>NW_027703397.1:0-341 GCF_054177405.1 Leptonychotes weddellii | reverse complement strand
TATGTATACAGATAGATATATAGATGTATATTTGTATATATACATATATATCACATCTTTTTTAAATTTAATTTTATTTACATTCAAATAATTAACATGTAGTATATTATTAATTGCACCAAAAATCATAAGATACCTAGGAATAAACTTAACCAAATAGGTAAAGGATCTGTACTCTGAAAACTATAGAACACTTATGGGAAAGAAATTGAGGAAGACACAAAGAAATGGAAAAATTTTCCATGCTCATGGGTTGGAAAAATAAATATTATTAAAATGTCTATGCTTCCAAGCTGGTTCTTTGAAAGAATTAACAAGATTGATAAACCCCTGGCCAGACT
>NW_027703396.1:0-341 GCF_054177405.1 Leptonychotes weddellii | reverse complement strand
AGCCTGCTTCTCCCTCTCCCACTCCCCCTGCTTGTGTTCCCTCTCTCGCTGTGTCTCTCTCTTCAAATAAATAAATAAAATCTTTAAAAAATAATAAAAAATAAAAAAATAAAATATATGCATGATATGTGAAGATAAATTCTTTTTTTTTAAAGATTTATTTATTTATTTATTTGAGAGAGAGAGAATGAGAGAGAGCGAGTACATGAGAGGGGGGAGGGTCAGAGGGAGAAGCAGGCTCCCCGCTGAGCAGGGAGCCCGATGCGGGACTCGATCCAGGGACTCCAGGATCATGACCTGAGCCGAAGGCAGTCGCTTAACCAACTGAGCCACCCAGGCGC
>NW_027703395.1:0-341 GCF_054177405.1 Leptonychotes weddellii | reverse complement strand
AATATACTCTGGATACACATTCTTTGTCAGACATGTGATTTGCAAATATTTTTCTTGCAGTCCGCAGCTTGTCTTTTCATTATTTAAAGCATCTTTTTTTCAGAGTAAATTTCTAATTTTGATTAAGTCAAATTTATCTATTCTTTCCCTTAGGGATTGTGCTTCTAATTTCACATCTAAAAACTCTTCACCTAACTCTAGGTTACAGAGATTTCCTATGTTTTCCTCTACACCTGTTAGACTTACACACTTAACATTTAAATGTGAATGCGACAGCCCATTTCTTTTTCAGAGCAACGTTGCCACCATTTGTGCAGTAAATTAACTCAACCACGAAAACA
>NW_027703394.1:0-341 GCF_054177405.1 Leptonychotes weddellii | reverse complement strand
AGGAACAAAGCCTTTTAACTTCTATAATCAGAGGGGTTCGAGAAGATACTGTATCCATAAAAGAAGAATTGGACTTTAAGAAAATAAATGATTATGAAATGATAAGGATTTTTTTAAAAGAAACCTATGATTGTTAAATTTTAAAAAAATGTTTGAAAAATAGAATTGAGGAAGTCTCACAAAATGTAAAACCAAAATACAGTGTCCAGGATACATGAGAGAAAAATTAAGAGAAAGAAACCAATTCAAGGGACACAACATTTGACTAATAAGGTTTCAAGAAAGAGAACATAGAGAAAATTATAAAAAAACAAAACAAAACCAGAATAGAGTCCTTGAGA
>NW_027703393.1:0-341 GCF_054177405.1 Leptonychotes weddellii | reverse complement strand
ATTAACATATAATTTTTAAAATGTTACAACATGACTTTCATACTAATGAAGAAGGAACTCGGGAAAGATTTTTATTCATTTAATTGATGGAGAAGCATCAAGATGATAAAGCAAGCGCAAAAAAAAAAAAAAACCCCAAAACTTTTTTTTTTTTTTTTAAAGATTTTATTTATTTATTTGAGACAGAGAGAATGAGAGACAGAGAGCATGAGAGGGAGGAGGGTCAGAGGGAGAAGCAGACTCCCCGCCGAGCAGGGGGAGCCCGATGCGGGACTCGATCCCGGGACTCCAGGATCATGACCTGAGCCGAAGGCAGTCGCCCAACCAACTGAGCCACCCAG
>NW_027703392.1:0-341 GCF_054177405.1 Leptonychotes weddellii | reverse complement strand
GATGGACTCTGAAAAACAAACTGAGGGTTCCAGAGGGGAGGTTGGTGGGAGGATGGGTTAGCCTGGTGATGGGTATTGAGGAGGGCACATTCTGCATGGAGCACTGGGTGTTATGCACAAACAATGAATCCTGGAACACTACATCAAAAACTAATGATGTAATGTATGGTGATTAACATAATAAAAAATTTTTAAAAAAGTAAAAAGAATATATGCATGCAAACAACCACAGATGTAATTCCTTTCCCATGATTGAAGAATCCAAGAACATTTACAAAAACTTCAACTTAATTTCTTTTCTTTTACTTTTAATTATTATTATTATTATTATTATTATTATT
>NW_027703391.1:0-6236 GCF_054177405.1 Leptonychotes weddellii | reverse complement strand
TCTCTCCTATTCCAGTTAATAATTAATATCAAATGAGCAAACAAATGAAACAAACCAGAAAAACCCTGCTGGCCTATTTTTGGCATTTGCGATAGAACCAAGATTTCTTCCATAGGAAAAGGGCACCCGAATAGGATGAGGTCGGAGTACATTTTCATCCTTGATCCTATTGCAACTGGAATTGAAGGTCACAAGCCCAAGTCCCATATTCTAGTAGTTAGATGTTCAGAGTGGAGCCTGTACTTCAGCAGGCATGGCAAGAAATGTACAGTTCAGGGGTGCCTGAGTGGCTCAGTGGGTTAAGCGACTGCCTTTAGCTCAGGTCATGATCTCAGGGTTCTGGGATCAAGCCCCACATCAGGCTCTCTGCTCAGTGGGGAGCCTACTTCTCCCTCTCCCTCTGCCCCCCACACATGCTCACATACTTTCTTTCTCTCTGTCTCAAATAAATAAATAAAATATTTTTTTAAAAGGGGCGCCTGGATGGCTCAGTCGTTAAGCATCTGCCTTCGGCTCAGGTCATGATCCCAGAGTCCTGGGATCGAGCCCCACATCAGGCTCCCTGCTCAGCAGGAAGCCCGCTTCTCCCTCTCCCACTCCCCCTGCTTGTGTTCCCTCTCTCGCTGTGTCTCTCTCTGTCAAATAAATAAATAAAATCCTTAAAAAAAATTTTTTTTTAAAGAAAAAGAAAAAAATGTACAGTTTAGGGATGAATCCTTACCTGGCAAGCCTGGTCTTTAGAAGTGTTAGGAGGCACTAGGAAAAGTGCCCACTCAGAGATTGATGGCTTAGTTCTGGAAAGGCCATGAGACCTTGGGCTGATTACTCATTTCCCTGGGCATTCCTGCCTATCGAGTTGGGGTGTTGGAGGCATGCCTGGCTGGCTCAGTCGGTGGACCATGTGACTCTTGATCTTGGGGTTGTGAGTTCGAGCCCCACATGCGGTGTGGAGTTTACTTAAACTAAAAAAATTTTTGTTAAATTGGGGTGTTGGACTAATTGATCTTTAGGTCAAAGATTAAGGATCCCACTCTGCTAATTCCACCACCAAAAAAAAGAAAAGAAAAGAAAGTAGTCATGAAGGTTTTGGCTAAGAACCAACTGGAAAAAAAATAGGCCCCTAAGGTCCTTAAAAAAAAAAAAAAACCCACAGTGTGCTTTCATTATAAGTCAAATTTCACTTTAAGGGAAAAAACAACCCTTAGGCTTTTTCTGTTCTATTTAATTGTAGTCTTTCTCTCCAGCAGGTAACTCTTCAGGAGAACGGTTCAAGGTTCCTCAGCCAGTTAATCTACAGAAGGCTCCCCGGAAGCTGATTTCCCATTTTTACATAAAGTCACTGCAAAGAAAGCAAACTCCCTGTTCAAATGTCTTGAGTAAATTTCTTCTGCCATTTCTGATGCTATAGGGTTAATCCAGTATGAAGAGAGTGACAAAGTGCAGAGATTTTTTTTTTTTTTTATAGATTCCACATTCATAACCAAGTACTTGGCAACCTGCCCTCTCATATGTTGCGAAACAAAAATGTGTTGCCTTCAGTGTGTTTTTAATAGGCCAAGCAGTTTATTTGATCACAATGCTTGGGTCTAGACTCAAAGACACCAGAACTTTCCCACTGTGTTGTCACTGCTTTGGTTAGTATCTTGGTTTCCCTCTGCCTTTCTAAAGAACCATTTGGGGGACTCAGGAGAGTGATTTCCTGAGGCCCTTGACCACAACCTAAACTCTTCAAAGGAATTTGCATCCAGCCTTGCAAAATATTTTGCAAAACTTGCAAAAATTCACCAGTTTTAGATTTTGAAATTATTGGCACAGGCAAGTGCCTACAATCGTGAAATTCTCATGAGTGGGGTAAAGCAAATTTCTATAAACAAAGCAAACTCCAATCTCTGCAGCCTTTTTTTTTTTTTTCTGCAGCCTTTTGTAGAAATATTTATACCCAAAGAAAAGGGTCCCTTTCAGCTCTAGGATGCTATAATATAAACATTTACTATAAATGAAGTGTTTGTGAACACACTTGCCCATTCCCTCGGAAACTTCAAGAACCCAATTTTACCTAAACACCTCTTTTTGCTCCATAGGTTTGGCTGTAATATCCCATGTGATTCTTCTCACAAGAAAGGAGCCACATCTATATTGGATGTAAGGCAGTTTTGTTTTGTTTTTGTGTGTGGTTTTTTTTTTTAAGGGGCCCTAAAAAAAACAAAAAACAAACAAACAAAAAAAACCTTATGGACCCAAAATCCTTATGACCAGCTTTCACGGTACTCAGCTCACCTCCAAGGAGCTACCATCATGGGCCCTCCAATAATAGTCAGCCCTGGGGTCCCAGAAGACACAGCTGGGCCACGGGTTGATTTCCCAGTCGTTATTAAAATTCCTACTTGCACACAGTTGGATTTCTTTTCAGTGCGGTCTATTTTTTTTTTCTGACCCTTGTATCAAATCCGCTCACCTGATGCTGGTTCACTGCACCAAATAAAGCTGTTTTCCTAGAAAGTCAGAGGCCACAGCCCCAGAGACCAAGGAGGCAGCCTCTGGCTGACTAGAACAGCTGAACTTTCTCCCCTGTTATTCCTGACCTCTCTCCCTTGCTTGACCCCTGTCATGCTTTCTTGCTTGCCTCTTTCCTCTTCCTGTATTCCTTCTCCCCCTTCCTCCCTCTGTGGCTGGAATCTTACTCACTTATACCACACCTCCTAACCAGAGGTCTGAACTGTCCTCCATCCTACTTTCCAGAGCATCCTTAGGGTTGTTCCCATTTTCTTCTCCTCTTTCCAAATATCCCCTGTCTCCCCTTACATGTCCAAGTCCATCCACCCCCAAATCTAATATCCTTTATGCCCCCAAGTAGTCCCTGAGTTAGATTTGTTAGATTTTCCTTAGCAATTACTTTCTTCTTGCTTTGAAATGCAGGCTTATCAAACACCCCAATATCCATGCTCCTCCTCCTTGAATTTGGATGGAACATGCCTGCTCAGACTCCGATTCGCAGCCTCTCTTGCAGCTAGAAGTTGCCCTGAACAAAGAAGTGTAACCAGAACCGTTGTGTGTAATGTCTAGAAAACATCCTCGAAGGGTGGCATGGGGCACCCTTCTTCACTCCTTCCTAGTTCCCATGGACTAGAATATGGGTGTACTGTCTGGAGGCTGAGTAGCAAGTAGCTTGGATCATGAGGCTGCTCACTAAGCATCAAAGCAGTAAGACTGGGGCGGGAGGTCTTTTTTTTTATTTAAAGATTTTATTTATTTATTTGACAGAGAGAGACACAGCGAGAGAGGGAACACAAGCAGGAGGAGTGGGAGAGGGAGAAGCAGGCTCCCCGCGGAGCAGGGAGCCTGATGTGGGGCTCGATCCCAGGACTCTGGGATCATGACCTGAGCCGAAGGCAGACGCTTAACGCCTGAGCCACCCAGGCGCCCCAAGGTCTTTGGTCTCTGTTGATTAGGGGGCCTCCATACTAGCCCTGGACTGATGGCTGTGTTCTATTACTCAAGGAGGAGAAGCTAAACTTTTATCACATTTAAGCCACTATTATTTTGGAAAGATACATGTAGCCAAATGGACGTTCTAACATATGGAATTTATGAAGTCATACTGCATAGAAATCAAATTTACGTAGACCCACGCAAAAGGATGGGTCTTGCAGAGAGAACAGATAGAAAGGTAAGAAATTCTAATGACTCAAAATCCTTTTCACCAGTTTTCACAGGTTTCTCAGATTCCCTCAGTGCCATAAATGATATGCAATAATATGGCCTTTACGTCCAGAGGCCAAAAATATTTTAACATTCTGTAACTTTTTCGGGGTGGGGGTGCATAATTGAAGGCATAGCAACAAATTGCAAGAATATTACAAGGAGGAGCACCTGGCTGGCTCTGTCAGTAAATCACGAGACTCTTTTTTTTTTTTTTTTAAAGATTTTATTTATTTATTTGAGAGAGAGAGAATGAGAGACAGAGAGCATGAGAGGGAGGAGGGTCAGAGGGAGAAGCAGACTCTCTGCCGAGCAGGGAGCCCGATGCGGGACTCGATCCCGGGACTCCAGGATCATGACCTGAGCCGAAGGCAGTCGCTTAACCAACTGAGCCACCCAGGCACCCAAATCACGAGACTCTTGAGTTCAAGGTCATGAGTTTATTTTTTTATGATTTTACTTATTTATTTGACAGAGAAAGAGAGCACAAGCAGGGAAAGCGGGAGAGGGAGAAGCAGGCTTCCTGCTCCACAGGGAGCCCGACCTGACCTGGGATCCTGACCTGAGCAGAAGGCAGAGGCTTAACCAACTGAGCCAGCCAGGCCCCCCCAGGGTCATGAGTTTAAGCCCCAGGTTGGGCGTGGAGACTTTATAAATAAACAAACAAACAAACAGTACAAGGAATTACCGTACAACCTTTACCCCCATTCCTCAAATGTTAACGTTAAAAAAAAAAAAAAAAATTAACATTTTACTGCATTCACTTCATCATTCTCTGGATATCAATTTTTTTCCTGAAATATTTGAGAGTAAGTTACAGACACACTGCCCCTTTACCAGTAAATACTTTAAGTGTGTATTTCCTAAAAATAGGGCTTATGTGACAACCTAACCACAGTAAGATCATCAAAATCAAAAAATTAACACTTGTGCAATACTATTACCTAGTCAAGAGACTTTTCTCAGCTTTTACCAGTTGCCCAGATAAAATCCTTTATGACAAAATATAATCCCAAATCACATGTTGCAGTCCGTTGCATGTCTTTCTATTCCTATTTACTCTGAAAAAATTCTGTCTTACCCTGCCTTTCATAGCCGTGATATTTTTGAAGAGTTGGTTATTTTGTAAAATGTCCCTCAGATTGAGAACATCCAATGCTTTTCTTTTTTTTTTTTTAAAGATTTTATGTATTTATTCATGAGAGACAGAGAGAGAGAGAGAGAGGCAGAGGGAGAAGCAGGCTCCCAAGGAGCAGGGAGCCCGATGCGGGACTCGATCCCAGGACCCTGGGATCATGACCTGAGCCGAAGGCAGATGCTTAACCATCTGAGCCACCCAGGCGCCCCATCCAATGCTTTTCTTATGATTAGGTTCAGTTTGTGAATTTGGGGCAGACTACTGCAGAACCAAGGCTCTGTTATTCTCAGCACATCACATCAGGAGACATATGGTAGCAATTTGTCCTGTCCTGATGTGAACACTGACCATTGGTTAGTTTTGTGTCCACCAGGTTTCTCCACTGCAAAGTTATTATTTTCTCTTTGAAAAATCAATAAATATCTCGTGGGGAGATACTTTGAGACTGTGTAAATATCCTATTAATCCTCCAGCTTTTACCCACTAAGTTTAGCATCCATTGACGATTCTTGTATGAATCAATTATTACTGATGGCCGCCCAATAGTAATTTTATTTTATTTATTTTTTTTTTAAGATTTTATTTATTTATTTGACAGAGAGAGACACAGCGAGAGAGGGAACACAAGCAGGGGGAGTGGGAGAGGGAGAAACAGGCTTCCTGGCCAAGCAGGGAGCCCGATTCCGGGCTCAATCCGAGGACTCTGGGATCATGACCTGAGCTGAAGGCAGACGCTTAACGACTGAGCCACCCAGGCGCCCCTGCCCAATAGTAATTTTATAAGTTTTTCTTTTGCAGGGAGGATCAAAATAATTTTTTAAATTTTTATTTATTTGCTTTTGAACCCATTTGATTTATGTATAAGAATTGAAATTTAGGGGCGCCTGGGTGGCTCAGTTGGTTAAGCGACTGCCTTCGGCTCAGGTCATGATCCTGGAGTCCTGGGATCAAGTCCCATATCGGGCTCCTTGCTCGGCGGGGGGTCTGCTTCTCCCTCTGACCCTCCCCCCTCTCATGTGCTCTCTCTCTCTCATTCTCTCTCTCAAATAAATAAATAAATAAATAAATAAATAAATAAATAAAAGAATTGAAATTTAGAACATGAAAGTAAAAATCTAGGCAGGTGGTGACTGTCTCCATGAACATTGTAAATTAAAATAATTTACCCAGGGGGTTCCTGTGTGGCTCACTCGGTTAAGCCTCCGACTCTTGATTTTGGCTCAGGTCATGATCTCAGAGTTGTGAGATCAAGCCCTATGTCCGGCTCCAAGCTCAGCATAGTGCCTGCTTAAGATTCTCCCCTCTCGGGGCACCTGGGTGGCTCAGTTGGTTAAGCAACTGCCTTCGGCTCAGGTCATGATCCTGGAGTCCCAGGATCGAGTCCCATATCAGGCTCCCC
>NW_027703390.1:0-341 GCF_054177405.1 Leptonychotes weddellii | reverse complement strand
AAATAAATCCTCCAGCAGTAATTGAGATCATGCTGCACGGTCATTTTCCTTTGCCTGAATCCTTTCTCTTTAGTGTGTATAACTGGGTACTAAAATCCAGCTGGCTGACATGCTATTCATTGCAGGGCCCAGTGAGTTTGGTTCATTGCTGTGTACTTTCAAAAATGATGTCATTGACCAGCTTGCAATCTCCGTGTGGACCGTAAGCTAAAAGGCCCACCTTTGCCTCCCACTTTCAGGTATCTGGGGCATTCAAAATATCTTGGATAACTCCCAATTCCTATAAAGCCCAGAAGCAGATATCACAGTCTAAGCAAAACAGCTTTGTGAGACACCTGTTA
>NW_027703389.1:0-341 GCF_054177405.1 Leptonychotes weddellii | reverse complement strand
CCCCCCTCCCCTCTAGAACCCTCAGTTTGTTTTTCAGAGTCCGTCGTCTCTCATGGTTCGTCTACCCCTCCGATTTCCCCCGCTTCATTCTTCCCCTCCCGCTACCTTCTTCTTCTTCTTCTTCTTCTTCTTCTTCGAGAGAGAGAGAGAGAGAGAGAGAGAGAGAGAGAGAATCTTAAGCAGGCTCCACACCCAGTGCGGAGTCGGACGCGGGGCTTGATCTCACAACCTTGAGACCATGACCTGAGCTAAGACCAAGAGTTGGATGCTTAACCGACTGAGCCACCCAGGCGCCCCAGTTCATTATATTTTATATGAGTTTCCACATTTCTTTGGTTATA
>NW_027703388.1:0-341 GCF_054177405.1 Leptonychotes weddellii | reverse complement strand
TTTTCTTTTTTTCCTTTTTATATCTACTCAGCTACTTTATGTCTTTAATTGGAGAATTTAATTCATTTAAAATGTTTAAAGTAATTATTGATAGTTAAGGACTTACTATGGCCATTGTGTTAATTGCTTTCTAGCTATTTTGTAGATCTGTTGTTCCTTGTTTCTTATCTTGCTATTTTTTTAATAGCCTTTTTTTTTTTAAGTAAATTCTACCCCCCAAAATAGGGCTTGAACTCATGACTCCAAGATCAAGAGTCATATGTTCTACTGACTGAGCCAGCCAGGCACCCCATCTTGCTGTCTTTTTTGTGTGTGTTTTGATGTCTTTTGCTCTCATATGC
>NW_027703387.1:0-341 GCF_054177405.1 Leptonychotes weddellii | reverse complement strand
ACAGTTTGGCTATCGTGGACATTGCTACTATAAACATTGGGGTGCATGTATCCCTTCGGATCCCTACATTTGTATCTTTGGGGTAAATACCCAGTAGTGCAATTGCTGGGTCATATGTTAGCTCTATTTTCAACTTTTTGAGGAACCTCCATACTGTTTTCCAGAGTGGCTGCACCAGCTTGCATTCCCACCAACAGTGTAGGAGGGTTCCCCTTTCTCCGCATCCCCGCCAACATCTGTCATTTCCTGACTTGTTAATTTTAGCCATTCTGACTGGTGTGAGGTGGTATCTCCTTGAGGTTTTGATTTGGATTTCCCTGATGCAGAGCGATGTTGAGATA
>NW_027703386.1:0-341 GCF_054177405.1 Leptonychotes weddellii | reverse complement strand
CTTTTGATGTTATTTTGAATGGAATTGTTTTCTAAATTTTATTTTTGGAGTGTTCATTTCTAGCGTATAGAAATACAACTGATTATGTATATAGATCCTGCATCCTGCAAACTTATTAAATTTACTTATTAGCTATAATTATGTATTTGCGAATTACTTAGGGTTTTCTATATATACATAAAGTCATGTCATCCACAAATAGAAGTTTTATTTCTTCCCTTCCAATACCAATGCCTTTTGATCCTTTTTCTAGCCTAATTACACAGGCTAGTACCTTCAATACCATATTGAATAGAAGTGGTGAGAACTTAGGGGAAAGCTTTCACTTCTTTATTTATTTA
>NW_027703385.1:0-341 GCF_054177405.1 Leptonychotes weddellii | reverse complement strand
GCCTGGTGGTGGGTATTGAGGAGGGCACGTTCTGCATGGAGCACTGGGTGTTATGCACAAACAATGAATCATGGAACACTTCATCTAGAACTAATGATGTAATGTATGGGGATTAACATAAGAATAAAATAAATAAATAAAAAAAAAAGATGCGGAAACAGTCCACAAAATGTGGAAACAGCCCACAAAATGTGGAAACAGTCCCCCGGTGGAGAAACAGACAAGCGCAACGTGGTATGTCTATCCGTACAACGGAATATTAGTCAGCCTTCAAAAGGGAGGTGATTCTGACTCTCACTGCCTCCTCGAGATGAGCCCTGAGGACGTGATGCTAAGTGAGG
>NW_027703384.1:0-341 GCF_054177405.1 Leptonychotes weddellii | reverse complement strand
CCCAGGTTTCCTCATACTAAATCTCCTCTTCTTTTATTAATCTCCGAGGTCATTCATATTTTTTTCACTTCTGTATCCAGCAGTCTTTTCCCTTTTATTTATTTTTTTGTTGGTATTAATGAAAGCTTTGAAAATTGTGCCCCATGTAACTTCTTCTTTTTATACTTTTCTTGACTTATATGATCTTTTTTTTTTTTTTGTACCTTTTACCCCACTTCCTTCACTGGATTCCCTTCCATTTAAGTATAGACCTGCATGTCTTTGCTCATGATATTTTCCTTCATATAGATGATCCTTCCTCCTCCACACTTCAAATTTATCTTTCAAGGAGTATCACAATG
>NW_027703383.1:0-341 GCF_054177405.1 Leptonychotes weddellii | reverse complement strand
CCTCCTTTAGAGTTGTAAAGGCTTGTGGGTGTCTAGGGGCTGACATACAATAGAATACAGAAAATAGGAAAAAAAATACATGGATTTCCCATACTCAGGCTATTAGAAGACTCATTTCCCACTCTTGTTCCAGTCCTGGAACTATTCACCTGGAGTTCTCTTTTTTTATGGTGATGTCTGCTCTTTATTCATTTTGATACCCACTTGACTGCCTTGAGGCATGGCCAGAGGACAATAGAAGAAAAATAGAAGAAAACCCAGAAAACTTACCACTGGTTTGGTGGTACTTTGAATTGTTGTTTCTTTTAATCTGCCTGCTACTGTTTATTTTCAGCATCCTC
>NW_027703382.1:0-341 GCF_054177405.1 Leptonychotes weddellii | reverse complement strand
TTACTTCTCTTAGGAAACTAATATATAGATTTAGTTTAACTTCCTTCTTCAAACTCAATTAATGAGATCATTCTTTGCCCTCCCTCCCTTCTCCGTTTTTACTTCAGATGGTGCTTGGTGCCCAATCAGAAAACTGTGGGGTAAAAAGCTCCAGAACACTTCTTTTTTCTTTTTTCTTTTTATTTATTTAGTTATTCTTAAAGATTTTTTTTTTAAAGATTTTATTTATTTTTTTTTTAGGGAGCGAGCGAGAGAGAAACAGCATGAGAGGGGAGAGGGTCAGAGAGAGAAGCAGGCTCCCCGCTGAGCCAGGAGCCCGATGTGGGACTCGATCCCAGGAC
>NW_027703381.1:0-341 GCF_054177405.1 Leptonychotes weddellii | reverse complement strand
TGAACATGCATTAAATACACCCATGTAGTAAGAGTTACTCTCTTTTAAATTCTTTCACAATTCCTTTGATTTCATTAAGGAGAATGTTTCAGTTTACAAATGCCTTCCTAATACTTGCTAATCTCCCATCCCATCCCTCCTTTTTTTTTTTTTTTTTTAAAGATTTTATTTATTTATTTGACAGAGAGAGACACAGTGAGAGCAGGATCACAAGCAGGGGGAGAGGGAGAGGGAGAAACAGGCTTCCCGTGGAGCAGGGAGCCCGACGCGGGGCTCGATCCCTGTACCCTGGGATCATGACCTGAGCCGAAGGCAGACGCTTAACGACTGAGCCACCCAGG
>NW_027703380.1:0-6236 GCF_054177405.1 Leptonychotes weddellii | reverse complement strand
GGGTGTTATGCACAAACAATGAATCATGGAACACTTCATCTAGAACTAATGATGTAATGTATGGGGATTAACATAAGAATAAAAAAATAAATAAATAAATAAAATAAAATAAAATAAAAAATAATTTAGTTGAGAAAAAAAAAAAAAAGAGTTTAAGGAAACCAAAGCCACAGAACCAATAAAAAATGACTTAAGGTCTGCCTAACTTTATGTCCTCCTATAACCAGACTCCACAATTTGAGGTTTTAGTGATTGGGGGTAAAATGCTATTAAATGCGTTTCTTCACTTGTCGACCTCTGAGAGTCGGGGACCTGGGGCGGCGAAGGAACTGAGAAAAAGAGACGACAGTATAGCGAGGCACAGGGGACCCCGAGCTAACAGCCCGAGCTGCCAAGGTTTATTTTACATAGTCTAATATACCTTCTACAATGACATAGGTCTATAATGATTTACAGCAGGGGCTTAGTAAGGCACATTCTTCCACATACACAGGGTTAGTTAAGTGAAGCAGTGGGAGTGCAGAAGGAGTAAAGAAATCTGTAACGGGCTGTGATCAATTAATTGTAAACACCATTGTACTCGGACCTTAACACAGGATAAGAAAACAAAGAAGGGAGTGCACAGTGTGCTGTTTACAGCTGGCTTCCTATCTACAAAACATCTTCTGCTGTGTACTTTTAGAACAGACCACACACAACCCAAGGGCATTTCACTCTGATCCTTTTGGGTTATTTTTAACCCTGCAATCTCGAGTTTTCTCAGAGATCTCAGAGTCTGAACGAACATGCATCAGTGGTTGTTGTGGCATTCTGTTTCCTACAGCTCCCCCTTTATTTTTTCAAAACAGCTGCTGCCATAAGCACTCTGTGATGGAGGTTTGGGCATTCACTCGTTTTTTGAGAGTACTGTATCCTATGAGAAATATAAGGCAATATATTAAAGTTGTGAAAAGTGAGCTACTAAAACTATGGATGATACTCTGCCACCATCCCCGGGGATCCAAACCTTCCAGAGGATGAGCGATATTGGAGGCTAGTTGCCCATATTGAGTTTTTGGGAGGGCATTTTTAACAGTCTCAAACATCTCTTGTTGTAGAGTCTGAATGTCTAGGGATAAATTACCACGGATGTCTTGTAAGTGATATTTAATTTGTTCCCAAGTGTGTTTGGAAGCATTAAAGGGATAGGGAGTCATGCAGATTGAACTGGGATTCCAATCACACTTAAGAAAAACTTGCTGTTGTAAGTCAATAAGTCGATCCCCTATCCATTTTACGGCTTGTTCCAATTCGCTAACCTTCGATTGTAATTCTTTCTCCAGTTTGGTCTGTGTGAGCCAGAGGTTGTGTGATTTTTCTTGCCAGGTTTTGACAAGGTTGTGAGTCTGCAAGGACGTCTGCAGGGCCACCCCATCTATTGCTGCTGTTGTAGCAATACCAATCAGCCCCCGAATGACAAGTACTAGTGTAGCTATGAAACATCACCCATGGGAAAGTAACTCACTCAACATTTCTGACAAGAGACCTTCAACAGGGTTTTCTTCCCAACTTCTTGTGAGATTTACTGGGATCCAGACCCCCATACAGGCCTGGAGAAGAAGGATGGAATCCATACTGTTGTTAAAAGGGATGGTACAATTAAGACAAGTATACAACCGGCAGTTGGGACAATCAATGTTCCTCATAGTATAGTTAACTTCTATTTCTCCTATTGCGATGAGATAAGGTAAATGAACACAGGCTTGCTTGTATGGATATCGAAGAATTGTAAGTAAACCAATAATCACTCGAAGACTGAGATGTCCCTGGGAAATTTTCTGCATAAAAATATAAGGATACCAGTGCAGCTGGGAGCTTCCAAAGATCCCACTGTTCTGGCCCCACATGGTCTTTATTGGTTACCAAACGAGGCCGAGGAGGTTCCAGTCCTCCTTCATGCCATGCCATTAACCCTTTAGTATGATGATGGGTATAAGTACCATGGTCAGTATGATTCCACTTAATATTAGTAATGTAATCACATATGGTGCTATTCACATCCTCAGAACAGTTATTTAAAAACTTCCCATGTGGGCCCCAATCTACCACCATTCTATTATTTAACGTAAGGATTTTTCCATGGGGCCCCCTGTAGCGGGACCAGTATATAGGCTCAAAAACATAAAGTTTATAGGAGATTGTAGTACAGACAGAATCATCAGATTTTCCCAGTGTGTTGTGTTGACCTCACTAAAATTAAATGATAAAGTGGTCATTATTCCCATCAAGGTTCTGTATGATTTGGTCAGGGGAAGGGTATGGGCCCAAGTTTGTCAGTGAAGGGGGGGACATATTTTTTTTCTGTCCCAAGCATAAGGGTAATGTTTCAAATCCCAAAGAGATATTCATAAGAGTCCCTTCTTCTGGTTTAGAAGGGGGTACAGAGGACCAAGGTGCTGGGAGATGAGTAGAGTCATTTGTAAAAACAGTAGGTCCATATTCTGTCCATTCAAGTAGACGCAACAAGGGAGGATGGGGTACATATGCCCAGTAGGCGTGTTTTTCACCTACCGCAGAGGTGCATGTCACCACCGCTAACATAGCCAGGAACAAATGTTCAGGGGTTTTGGTAGATCTGGTAGTCTTCAGGACTCACTCCGCCCTCTGAGTGAAGGTCTTCAGTTGCCCCCAAGTTGGGGGTGTTATCAGGGGCAATTTTCATTTTCGAGGTCTCTTCAAGGAGAGTGTTGCCATCTCTCAGACAGGGGGCTGGGTAGTCAATCCCTGCAGCAGCTGAGAGACCTCTTCTGTTGTCTTTATCGCCAGTCCTGGGCTGGACTTTGCAAAGAGGTATCCAAATTGCTCGACTGGCTCCATCTGGAATGACACAAGCATAACCAGGGACTCGGGTAATTAATTTCCTGGGCAACCAATTATTTTCCTCATTTTTTATCCACATAGGTGCATCCTGAGTTGAGATTGAAGCTGGCGAGAAATGTTTGTCAGCTCTAGTATATGGTTCTCCTTGGGGTAAATTTAAAAAATTTAAAATAAATAAGGTTTGTGTCATGATGTCTCAGGGGGAGATTCCCCCTTTCTTTCTAGACATAGTTTTACGGAGTTGTTTTTCAGTGGTGGCATGCGCCCTTTCTACTACAGCCTATCCTTGAGGATTATAAGGAATACCTGTGATATGCTGTATTTGCCATTCTGCAAGGAATTCTCGTACTTTTTTGCTAGTATATGCTGGGCCATTGTCTGTCTTGATACAAGTAGGTAACCCCATAATAGCAAAACATTCAAGCAAATGAGAAATGACATGCCCAGCCTTTTCCCCCATCAAAGGAGTAGCATGAAGAAATCCTGAAAAGGTGCCTATTGTGACATGAATATATGAGAGGCGTCCAAAAGGGGGAAAATGATTAACATCCATTTGCCAAATACAGTCAGGAGCTGTGCCTCTGGGATTGATACCTGCAGGATGCTCATTTAAATGTAGAAGTCGACAAATAGGACAGGAAGAGACTATTTGCCTGGCAGAGCGCAAGGGTATTTTATAGTGTGAATGAAGGCGGTTGGCATTGGTATGAAGATGGGCATATTTTGCTTGTGGAGTTTCAAAATTAAGAGTAGCCAATAAATCAGCAGACTGATTTCCCTGTGTAAGAGGTCCAGGGAGGTTAGAATGAGAGTGGATATGAGTAATGAACAAAGGGTGAGTTCGAGATTGAATTTCTAATTGTAATTCCTGAAGCAAAGGGTTAATGATAGAATGAGTTGTGGAAATAAGAGCTGTTTCCAAAGGCCCAACAATGCCAACTACATAAGCAGAATCAGATATGATATTTATAGGATAATGAACATTCTGCAATAAGAACAATAAAGCTGCAAGTTCGACCTGTTGAGCAGAAGTGTAAGGGGTTTTTATGGAGCGCTGAATAGCAGGCCTCCAGACTCTGGCACGCCCGAAGGAAAAGCCTTCAATAAAGTATGTAGGAGCTGAGGGGATTGGGGCGTTATGAACTATGCGATTTATAGCCCAGGCAGTGCGCTTTAGGAAGTCCCATAGTTTACCTGACGGATAGTGGCAACCTATGCGCCAGTATAATCAGCAAGAGATATTTGCAGATCAGTAGAGAAGGGAAAGACTTCCTTGAAAGATGTAGAAGAGATAGGTAAAACAATGAGCGCTGGGTCAAAACCAAGGATTTGAATAGAATGCTTTCGTCCTTGGAGAATGGGTGAAGCGACAAGAGATAGATACGGAGTAACAGTTCGAGAAGTTTTTGTATGTAAAGTCACCCATTTGAGAGGTTTGTCTTCTTGTGCTATGACACCAGTCGGAGAATGAGGGGTAGGGAAAATAAGCAGCAGCACGGGGAGAAAATCATCATACCTGTGAGCAAAGGCAGTTTTTAATTGCTCCTCAACAAACTGCAGTTCGGCCTCTACCTCTGAGGATAGAGTGTGAGGACTATCGAAAGCAGAATCACCTTGTAAAGTGTTAAATAAGTTTTGTAATTTATAAGTTGGAATCCCTAGGAGAGGGCGAATCCAATTAATGTCTCCTAGGAGTTTCTGAAAATCGTTAAGTGTAAGGAGGGTATCCCTACGAATTTGCATTGCTTGAGGTTTCACTGTGGTTCTATCTACCACAGTGCCTAGATAAGAAGCCGGAGTAGTTGTTTGGATTTTCTCTGGGGCTATTAAGAGACTGGCGGAAGTCAAATGTTGGGAAGTGGCCTGATACACATCTTGTAATTCGGTTTCAGTTTGTGACGCTAGTAAAATATCATCCATATAATGAATGATATAGGATTGAGGATAATGATCTCTTACAGGTCTGAGGACCTGGCCAACATAATACTGACACATGGTAGGAGAATTAGTCATGCCTTGTGGCAAAACTGTCCATTGATATCGTCTCATTGGTTCCTTATTGTTAGTGCTGGGAATAGAAAAGGCAAATTTCTCCTTATCCTCAGGGTGAATGGCTATGGTATAGAAACAATCCTTAAGATCTATTATTGTCAATGGCCATTGTTTGGGAATAGCTGTAGGAGTGGGCAACCCAGGCTGCAAGGCACCCAGAGGCTCCATGACGGGATTAACATTCCGAAGGTCTATTAAGAGCTTCCACTTACCTGATTTCTTTCTGATAACAAAAACAGGAGAGTTCCAAGGAGATTGCGAAGGCTCTATATGTCCTGCCTGCAATTGCTCTTGAACAATTTGCTCTAAGGCCTGAAATTTTTCTATCGGAAGGGGCCATTGAGGAGTCCAAACTGGGGAAGAAGTTTTCCATGTTATTTTAATAGGGGCAGGCCTCTTTTCCTCAATGGCCCCTAGAAAAAAGGGTAACCTAGTCCAGCCCTATAAGTTTGTCCTTGGGCAATGATAGGCTCCTTTATTCCTTGATGTTGTCTGCCTAAGCCCTGTCCTGGCTTATAGCCCATTTTTGTCATGATTTGATTAACTGGTCGATTTGGGGGGATGATTAGCTCGGCTCCCCGTTGTTGGAAGAGATCTCTTCACCAAAAATTAATGGGGGTACTTAAGATGAAAGGCTGGATAACTCCTTTTAATCCATCTGGTCCCTCACATTTAAGTGGCACACTACTTTGTCAAATTTCTTCTGCCCTCACAAAACCTATTCCTTCTACCGAACTAGAGGTTGCTCACGTGGGCCAGGTATTAGGCCAATGCTGGGAGGCTATTACTGAAATATCGGCTCCAGAGTCTACTAGACCTGAGAAAGTCCTTCCTCGAACTTTAAGAGTCATAGAAGGATGATCAGTCTGAGTCAATAATAAAGCCCATTTAACCATGAGAGGATCAGTACTACCAAATCCTCCTTGTCTGATCTGTTGGGACTGACCAAATTGTACATAGGGCAATAATAATAACCGAGCAATTCTATCTCCTCCATTAAAGGTCCAAGGAACCTGAGTCTGTGTGACCAACATTATTTCTCCCTGATAGGCAGAATCTATTACTCCAGTCATCACTGGGATTCCTTTAAGATTTAGGCTAGATCGGGGGGTGGAAAAAGACGGCAGAGGAGTAGGAGACCTGGATTTCATCTCCTCTCAGGAATTCAGCTGGATAGGGATCAAACCATTCTGAACACCTACAAACTCAACAGGAGATCGAAGAAAGGAATAGCAACAACTCTCTGAACAGAAAAGCGACCACTTTCTGGAAGGTAGGACGTGCGGAGAAGTGAATCCGAGGCGATATTCGGGAGGATAGACGGC
>NW_027703379.1:0-341 GCF_054177405.1 Leptonychotes weddellii | reverse complement strand
AAAAAAAGTAAAAAGATACTAGATATTGCTCTTACTTTCATCAAAAGATATAATATTAATAAGTTAATAATATTAAGCAAAATAATACTAAGTTCAACTTTATTATTTAATCTTTAATTTTCATTATTATTTACACACTTTTGCAGGAATGGTATTTAATGTTTTAGTCATGCTTCCATTAATTTGTAAAAGAGTCAAGTGTTTACTAGTTCATCTTTTTTTTCACATACATAAATCTTTGTTTTTTCAGTGGTTTTAGAAACCTATAATCCGATTCACCAAGCAATCTATCCACATTTTCTAAATATTATCCAAAACTTAACATTCTCTGGAAGGGGCCC
>NW_027703378.1:0-341 GCF_054177405.1 Leptonychotes weddellii | reverse complement strand
AAGTCCAAGAGTTGCAAATTTTAATGCGCAAACAAATCACCTGAGGAGCTTGTTAAAATGTAGACTCTGACTCTGTAGGTATGGGGTAAAGCCTGAGAGTCTGCATTTCTTTTTTTTTTTTTAAAGATTTTATTTATTTATTTGAGAGAGAGCACATGAGAAGGGGGAGGGTCAGAGGGAGAAGCAGACTCCCTGCCGAGCAGGGAGCCCGATGCGGGACTCGATCCAGGGACTCCAGGATCATGACCTGAGCCGAAGGCAGTCGCTTAACCAACTGAGCCACCCAGGCGCCCCTGAGAGTCTGCATTTCTAACAAATGCTAGGTGTTGCTGCTGCTGCTG
>NW_027703377.1:0-341 GCF_054177405.1 Leptonychotes weddellii | reverse complement strand
CGGTAGGCACAGCTCTCATTAGAAGTCTCAGGGACCTCTGGTCATCTCCAGGGAGGGCCCAGCTCACAGCATAAGCAACCAAATGCAAAGTGCCACAGTCACAAATAGCATGTATAGTATGACAATATTTTGGTTTTTTTTAAAAAAAACCATGTATGTTGAAATTATATGGTATTTGCCTTTCTCTGACTGACTGCTTCCACTTAGCATGATCCTCTCTGGCTCCAGCCAGAGATCATTGAGCCCAATGGTCAAGAAAGAATTCTTGAAACATCTTTGGTGCAAAAAGGTGGTTTTATTATTGCATGGGGACAGGACCTGTGGTCAGAAGGAGTTGCACT
>NW_027703376.1:0-341 GCF_054177405.1 Leptonychotes weddellii | reverse complement strand
GTTCTGGGACTGGTTCCCAGAGTTTCTGGTTCAGTAAGTCTGGGGCAGGGCCTGAGAATGTGCATTTCTAACAAGATCCCAGTGATGCTGATGCAGCCGTTCCAGGCCACACTGTAAGAAACACCAACTTTGGGGCACCTGGGTGACTCAGTTGGTTAAGCGTCTGCCTTTGGCTCAGGTCATGATCCCCGAGGTCCAGGGATTGAGCCCCACGTGGGACTCCCCGCTCATTGGGGAGTCTGCTTCTCCTTCTCCCTCTGCTGATCCCCCTGCTTGTGCTCTCTTGCCCTCTCTCGATCCTCTCTCAAATAAATGAATAAATAAAATCTTAAAAAAAAAAA
>NW_027703375.1:0-341 GCF_054177405.1 Leptonychotes weddellii | reverse complement strand
ACTATGTTTTGGTTTTGATATTGTATTTACTACATCTTTTTATCTTGTGTATCCCTTAACTAATTATTGTAATCATAGTTATTATTACTGGTTTTTTTTCTTTTAACCCTTACACTAGCTTTTTAAATAATCCACGACCTTTACTATATATTTACTTTTCCAAGGAGATTTCTTCTCTCACATGTGTTCTCATTACTAATTAGCACCTTTCTTTTCAGTTTAAAGAAGTCCCTCTAACCTTTCTTGTAAGGCCATTTTAGTGCTGATGAACTCCTTTAGCTTTTGCTTGTCTGGAAAATTCTTTTTTTTTTTTAAAGATTTTATTTATTTATTTGAGAGAG
>NW_027703374.1:0-341 GCF_054177405.1 Leptonychotes weddellii | reverse complement strand
AAGAAAAGAAGAGCAACAACTCTCTCATCAGAAAAGCAACCACTTTCTGGAAGGTAGGACGTGTGGAGAAGTGAATCCGAGGCGATATTCGGGAGGATAGACGGCGGGGGAGGGGCCTCCGTCGGCCGCTTCTGGCAAGTGATAGAACCACGGAGCACAAAATCGGAACTTTTAGAAGTCGGCTCTGCTGAGGGATGTCGCTCCAGTGGCTAAGCAGGGGGTGGAACCCTCGCGGGACAGTGTGGTCTCAGGACCCTCGGGGTCACAGAAAGACCAGGGGTGCCTGACTGCGGCAGAGCTCCCAGGTAACGGAGCAGGGAAGCCGGCTGCAGAGGCGGAGC
>NW_027703373.1:0-341 GCF_054177405.1 Leptonychotes weddellii | reverse complement strand
GATAGATAGATAGATAGATAGATAGATAGATAGATAGATAGATAGATGATAGATAGAAGATAGATGATAGATAGACACATACTTGTGTGTATATATATATGTACACTTGTATTTATGTGCATATATATAACTATGGGCAAGACTTCTGGCTGTAGACCCACCTCTTGATAGATAGATAGATAGATTAGATGATAGAAGATAGATGATAGATAGACACATACTTGTGTGTGTATATATATATGTACACTTGTATTTATGTGCATATATATAACTATGGGCAAGCCTTCTGGCTGTAGACCCACCTCTTGATAGATAGATAGATAGATTAGATGATAGAAGAT
>NW_027703372.1:0-341 GCF_054177405.1 Leptonychotes weddellii | reverse complement strand
ATTTGGGGTCCATTTCCCTAAAACCTCAAGTATTTAAAATATTTGCACTTAGCCCAAATTTTTCTTTTTAAAAAAAATTCGGCTTGATTGAGGTGTACTTGACCTAGAAACAAATGTCTTCCACTTTTAAGACCCAGGCATTTTTTTTTTTTTTTAAGATTTTATTTATTTATTTGACAGACAGCGAGAGAGGGAACACAGGCAGGGGGAGTGGGAGAGGGAGAAGCAGGCTTCCCGTGGAGCAGAGAACCCCATGCGGGACTAGATCCCAGGACCCTGAGATCAGGACCTGAGCTGTTATGTGTTTTTTGCCACATTTTTTTAAGTGAAGAAAGAACCCC
>NW_027703371.1:0-341 GCF_054177405.1 Leptonychotes weddellii | reverse complement strand
AAATGGTCAACCCTGAAGAATATTAAGTTTACCAGACTTCTAAAGAATCTTTTGGGTATCAAGGCAAACAAGAAAAGTTAACTTATAAAGTGAAAAAAGAATCAGAATGATTTCAGATTTCCTGACAACAAAATTGCGTCAGAAGATAACTATAAAATTCTTAGCAGCAATGTCCACAATAGCCCAACTATGGAAAGAGACAAGATGTCCATCAACAGATGAATGGATAAAGAAGAATGGATAAAGACATATATGTATGCACACACACACACACACACACACACACACACACTGGAATATTATGCAGCCATCAAAAAAAATTGAAATCTTGCCATTTGCAA
>NW_027703370.1:0-341 GCF_054177405.1 Leptonychotes weddellii | reverse complement strand
AGTGTGTGAATAAAAGGGAAGAAAATTAATGAGATACAGAACAGAGAATGGAGTTGTGAGATCCAAATTAAAAAAAACATATATATATGCTTATACTTGAAGAAGAGTCCTAATATTTCTTCTGATTTTGACTAATTTCCAGAAATGAGATGATCTCTAGCATCCAAGATGTAAGAGTCAGTATTTTATACACATTCTATGCTCCACAGTCTTTTAATTCATTTTTACAAATTGAAGAATGAATATTGATAGGGGACAGTTTACTAAGAAACACATTAAAAAATGTTTTTCAATAAAATAAATTATCATTAAAAGTTGTGCCACTCGATCAGATTACAAAA
>NW_027703369.1:0-6237 GCF_054177405.1 Leptonychotes weddellii | reverse complement strand
TCTCTCATGGTTCATCTCCCCCTCTGATTTCCCCCCCTTCATTTTTCCCTTCCTGTTATCTTCTTCTTCTTCTTTTTTTTTAACATATAATGTATTTTTGTTTCAGAGGTACAGGTCTGCGATTCAACAGTCTCACACAATTCACAGCACTCACCATAGCACATACCCTCCCCAATGTCTATCACCCAGCCACCCCATCCCTCCCACACCCACCACTCCAGCAACCCTCAGTTTGTTTCCTGAGATTAAGAATTCCTCATATCAGTGAGATCATATGATACATGTAGTTTTTCATATAGCGTTCAGTGATTCATTAGTTGTGTATAACACCCAGTGCTCATCATATCACATGCCCCCTTAATACCCATCACCCAGTTACCCCTTATCTCCCATCCCCCTTCCTTCTGTAACCCTTAGTTTTTTTCCCAGAGTCCAGAGTTTCTCATGGTTTGTCTCCCATTTCATCACATTCTTGTTACAGGCCATAAAAGAAGGAAAGACAGAAGGCAGAAAAGGAGTGGAAGGGACTCCAGCAGATGAATTAGCTTTCTTTGATCAACTTTCCTATAAGATCCACAAAACAAAATTAAGGTTGCCTCCTATTAACCAGAACTTAGTCAGATGTCTAAACTTAGCTACAAGAGAGGTTGGCAAATATAGTCCTTTAATCCAAGCATCAATATGTAAAGCTAAAATTTGGAGTCCTCTATTAAAAAGAAGGAGATGGGGTGACCGGGTGATGGGTATTAAGGAGGGCATGTGTTGGGATGAGCACTAGGTGTTATACACAACTAATGAATCATTGAACACTACAACAAAAACTTACGATGTACTATATGTTGGCTAACTGAACATAATGAAAAATTTAAAAAAGAAGGGGAGAATAAATATTGAGTGAGCAACTAGCAGTCTCAGCCACATGCAGGACCACTGTGTATAGTTGTGCAGGCTTATGCAGTGCATGACTCCATTAACATAGACTAAAATGTGAATGCCATCCCCTGGAGTTAATTGTTCAATGTGGTGGCCTCATCCACAGAGTAGTATGGATGTAATTTAGAAGCCATATGAATGAGAAAGAAGTGAAAGGTGAAAAGAGAAGAGGAATAAGTGAGAGAAGTTGCCAAAATTTTAAACCAGAATGATAGAGAAAAAATGGTTATGACCAAAAAAATATGAATTCAGAGGAGGCACAGGTTAGGGAAGAGACACTATTCTTTTTAAAAGGAGACTAATATGAGTCAAAGGCCTCCTATATGCTGTAGGCATTTTTTTTTTTATAAATCTGGAATCTTATTCATAGTCATATTTCACTTTGTAAAGGTGATCTGATAAACCTAGCGTTATGACTGCAACTACCTGTAGAAAAGTAGACATTTGTCTAGTGGATCTTTCTTGTTCATGAGTTGGCTTCTCAACTCCTATTGCCCAGTGTACGATGGCCTTTCAAAATGTGGAATTATTTGGACCATAATTTTTCTTTTCTAACATGCCCCTGTCTGGATGGGTAGAATAACACTGGAAAAATTTTGGATCTTACTTCAATCTGATTATTTAGTGTTTCAGCTATGGTTCCAGTGTATTGGAATTATGCCTGATAGGAATTTTATTTACTAATTTTTTCAAAACTATTAAGATCTTCATATAAAGAAGTTGCTATGGCCAATGTCAAAGAGGTTACTGCCTGTGTTTTCCTCTAGGATTTTTATGGTTTCAGGTCTCTCATTTAGGTCTTTAATCCATTTTGAATTTATTTTTGTTTATGCTGTAAGAAAATGGTCCGGTTTCATTCTTTTGCATGTTGCTGTCCAGGTTTCCCAACAGTATTTGTTGAAGAAATTTTTCCCATTGGATATTCTTTCCTGCATTGGAAAACAGTAGGGAGGTTCCTCAAAAAATTAAAAGTAGAGCTACCCTACGATCCAGCAATTGCACTACTAGGTATTTACCCAAAGAATACAAAAATACTAATTCAAAGGGATACATACACCCTGATGTTTATAGCAGCATTTCCTACAATAGCAAATTGTGGAAACAGTGTCCATCAACTGATGAATGGATAAAAAAGATGTGGTGTGTATATATATACAATGGACTATTACTCAGCCATAAAAAAGAATGAGATCTTGCCATTTGCAAGGACATGGATAGAGCTAAAGAGTATTATGTTAAGTGAAATAGAGAAAGGCAAATATCATATGATTTCACCCATACATGGAATTCAAGAAACAAAGCCAATAAGCAAAGCGGAAAAAAAAAAAAGAGAGGGGCAAACCAAGAAACAGACTCAACTATAGAGAACAAACTGATGGTTACCAGAAGGGAGGTGGGTGGGCAATGGGTTAAACAGGTGGTGGGGATTAAGGAGTGCCCTTGTGATGAGCACTGGGTGATGTATGGAAGTGTGGAATCATTATATTGTACATCTGAAACTAATATTACACTGTATGTTAACTAACTGGAATTTAAATAAAAACTTAAAAAAATTCTTTAAAAAGGGATCGTACTATATGCTAGCCAGATATTGATCTAGGTGCTAGGCAAACAACAGCAAACAAAACAATGTTCCTGTCCTCCAGGGTAGGGGTGGAGGGGACAGTGATGAGTTATAATGAAAATTACAGTAAGGATAGGGAGTGCCAAGGGAGTTGTTATTTTAAATAAAGAAGTCAGGGAAGACCTCTCTATTAAGGTGATATTTAAGTAGAGATCTTTGAGAAGTGAATGAATATCATATGAATATCTGTGTGAAAGCTTTCCAGGCAGAGGGAACATCAAGTCTAAAGGCACTGAGGCTGAAGGTAGACGGTAGAAGCAGGAGAACTGAGTCAGAGATGAAAGTGGCAGGGATCTTGAAGAGAATGATTATCCTTTAAGTCATGATAAAGACAAAAATAAACACATGAACAAACGAACAAATAAATAAGTGGATGATAAAATGAGCTCCAAGATTAGATGAAATATTTCAAACTTGTTTGAATAAATTATAACTTTTTTGGTAATGATGGAACATTTTCATGAAGAAAGGAAGCTATTTCTTTTTATCATATGCAATTCAAATAATTCTATAATAATTACACATATTAATCCATTCTCTCTCTCTTATACTGTGCTGGACTAATTTAGAACAGATTAAATTTAAGAGTACCAGATTTCAAAGCTGAGGCTCAAGTCCATTCCGTGTGAATTTGTAATGTTTATCGTCTGACATATAAACACTTCCTTACCTAAAATCTAAACCAAACTGTCACTTCTGTGATTTGCTCATCTAACCTACACCAGGTTTAAAGTCCTAAATTTATTGCAGATTATAAGGAAATTAACAGCCTCTCTGTGCCCAGAATGGATGGATTTCTTTTTAATTAAAAATAAATAATGTAGAGGTGCCTGAGTGGCTCAGTCAGTTAAGCGTCTGACTCTTGATATCAGCTTAGGTCTTGATCTCAGGGTGGTGAGTTCAAGCCCCATGCTGGGCTCCACGCTGGGCATGAAGCCTACTTAAAATAATATTTTAAAAAGTAATAATAAAATAAAATTAAAAGTAGATTATATTGTCTAAATTTAAAACACAATAGTGAGTGACATGTTTTTATTCCAAAACAGGCCATTTTAATCATGTAAAAGAAATAATGAAGAGTCCATAAAGAAGCTTATTTCAGACCATATTGGCACAATGTCCAAGAACATGGACTCAAGAAGTCAACTGTACAATTAGGAATTCACTGAGCACCAGAGTCACAGATTGGGAATCACTTTCTGTAACTTGAGAGGTGAATAAACTGAAATTAATGAATACGTGTAGGAGACAAGAATAACTATTCACCTGCTGTGACAGAGACTGGCTAGGTGGTCAGTAAAAACTTTTTCTTTCTTTTTCTTTTTTTAAGATTTTATTTATTTATTTGACAGAGAGAGAGAGAGAGCACAAGCAGGGGGAGCAAGCTTTTTCTTTCTTCCTCATCTTTCCAGACACACACCTAGAATAAATTTCCCACCCTCTTTTGCAATTCAGTGGCAGGGACTGAATTCCATTTGACAGGATATGAGTAAAAGATATGTATCATTTCTAAGAGAGGCCAGTGAAAATTAATAAACAATCCTTCATGGGGTTTTCCCTTCCTGGGCAATGTTGGCAGTAAGTAATGAGTTATTAAACATTTATTCTTTGTAGGTTCTGATTTCCATGTCTTAAAGGAGCACAGATTTGTTTTTTAATCACAAAATGCAAGGATTAGGTTGAACCAATCAATCCAGAATAAGTACTTAATATTTACTCAATATTGCACATTGTTTAATCTTCCTTGAGCAGTTTTCATCATATGACTACCCAGAAATTAAAATAAACTTCCAATATCTAGCCACTACTTGCTAAATTAAATCTAAAATCCTTAACTTGGGACTCAAAATCTCTTCAAGTCTAAATTTCCTCATGTGTAAAATGGGGTTAATAATGCCTATATGTTAGGGATAAGATGTAAGACATCTAGCTCAGTACCTAGCGCTCATTATTAGTGCCCACAGTGAATCAAATACGTATTTTCAACCTCATCTACCAATTTTCTGGTACACACATATATCCTCCTAGTCATATTTCAGTCAACCTATTCCTTAAATATACTCTAAAGGACTATTTCCTGAGTATCATTTATAGTATGCACTTTTAAGTTTTGCTATATAACTGAATATCAGTTAAAAATATTATTTATTATTGCAATTGTTAGAAAATGTCCATTTTTTAAAGATGTACAATGAAATATATAGGAGTAAAATAATATGATGTCTGAGATTTGTTTTAAAATGCTTCAATAAAGAAAAAAGGATAAATAAAACAAATGTGGCAAAATGTTGATAACTAATCTGGGTAACAGATATTTAGGGGTTCATTATACTATTATTTCTACTTTTGTGTATGTTTAAAATGTTCATAATAAAAAAGATAATTTAAGATGTGAGATTGGCAGGTAAGCAAGAGTCCTTAGAGTTCTTGATTTCATACAGGATGAAGAGGCAATCAACTTATTACAATCAACTTATTACAATTACAGGGGCTGGAGGCAGAAAGAATTCCCTTGTTTATCTTCCCCAAACCAAATGATAGCATGTAGGCCTTAGTAACTTTGTGGAAGAAAAATGATCTTAAGATTATACGCAAACAATGAATCATGGAACACTACACCAAAAACTAATGATGTAATGTACGGTGATTAACATAACATACTAAAAATTAAAAAAAAAAAAAACTACTGGAAGCTGGAAAAAAAAAAAGATTGACCAACTTTTTAGAAGCCTTGTTTTCTTTAATAAAAAGCCAAAAACTTGGAAATTTTAAATTATTATGATTTTGATTTTAAACATCATCCAAATTCTCAGAATTGTGTAAGTTTGGCCAGATATTAGTGTAAACAGAAAGGATATCAGAAGAATCCTAAATTATGGAGAAGCATGATGAATATTTTAAAACTGTTTTCTAGAGGAAAGCATCCTGTGCAGGGTATATCTAGGACAAAGGGAACCTTATGGAATGATGTCTTGGTGGGTGTTCTTAGCACAAAAGGAAGGACAGTAAGTAAATTAATAAACAATTTTTTACATACATAGAGGATTTTCAACTGGGCAAAGCACATCATTTAATGCCTTGTTTTTTCACCAGAAAAAATGAAATTTTTGAGTTAGACTTCTGAGATACCTTCTAGTTGCAAAAGCCTATTCTTCTCTAAGTTAAGGCATTTTTTATTTCCCTTATGCTCTTTTCAATGTAAAGACCAATGAGTAGTATCTATTAGAGCTTCCAGTGATTTATCCTGAAAAACTTGTATGAATTTCAGAAAGACAAAGTAAAACCTTAAAAAAAAAAAAAAAACCTGCAAAACACTTGAGGGAAATGTATCAGCCAAATCTCAGTTCATAAGAAAGGTGAAGAAAGGGAGGGCGGAGCAAGATGGCGGAGGAGTAGGAGACCTGGATTTCGTCTCCTCTCAGGAATTCAGCTGGATAGGGATCAAACCATTCTGAACACCTACAAACTCAACAGGAGATCGAAGAAAGGAATAGTAACAACTCTCTGAACAGAAAAGCGACCACTTTCTGGAAGGTAGGACGTGCGGAGAAGTGAATCCGAGGCGATATTCGGGAGGATAGACGGCGGGGGAGGGGCCTCCGTTGGCCGCTTCTGGCAAGTGATAGAACCATGGAGCACAAAATCGGAACTTTTAAAAGTCTGCTCCGCCGAGGGACGTC
>NW_027703368.1:0-14495 GCF_054177405.1 Leptonychotes weddellii | reverse complement strand
GGCATCTCCCCAGAGATTCCAGCTAACACATACATCTCGATGGTTTTAATTTCCCTACTTATCTTTTGTGCATAAACAAAGTCAAACATCGCAGTAATAGAAGAGAGACTGTACCATTTCCATCCTCCTCATAATTTTTGCAAACCCAGACTTTATTTCCTCCTAATCTCCTCAATTTCACAAATTAAGTCTTTTATGGGCCATCATGGTTCGGTCTTCAGCTGACATGGATACCCCACTGTCTGCTTCTATAGGAAACCCAACTGCACTTAAGCCTAGCATGAGTTTGGGGGCTTATGGAGTGTTCATGAATCACAGGACATGATATCACATCATAGGGAGCTCTCAGCCATTTCAGTGATTTCAATCCCATGGCCTCTTTTCTACACAGGTCTCTTTAGCTCCTGGCAGGTGACATCCATGCACGACTCTTGTGAAGTCTAGTCTAGCCCTATCCTTTCTTCCTCATCCTGTCCCAGACTGGTGGCCTAAAAATGGCAAAACCGAGCACACATATGAATAAATAAATGAATGTTGTAGAAGAATAGAATAGCCTGTCTAGGAAAAAAAAAAAATGCCCAGAAGTAAGAATAATAGTTCTTGTTACTATGTCAGCACGTAGCATTCTCTGCCCCTCGTCTCCCCATCCATTCTTTCTGCATCAACACTCTTCCCTCATGTCATGAAAGGTACCTCCCAGAGTTAGAGAGAGGATAAGAGAGCTAGCATTACCCCATTCTTTATATATGCCTCTACTGAGTTTTTATTGTGAGATATTTTTAACTGTTTCACAGATGAGGAAACAGGGACTTAGAGATGGTGAGGAAATTGCCCAATGTCACACAGCTAATATGAGGTAGAGGCATGATGAGAACTCAGGTTTCCTGGATCCCAAAGACTTTATTCTTTGCACTGTATCACCACACTCCTCCCACAGTCAACAGCTAGTAGATCATAGGAAGGGTGTTTTCCTAGAAATAGAGGGGTGGTTGAAATGAGTCGGATATAGTCAGGACCCACCCCATAGCTTCTTGCATTCAACCACACACTCAAGGTTCCCCAACAGGCCAACAGCTTCTTGTCACTCTCAGCTGAGGGCATCTTTAGGCTATGACAGAGAGCTCAGTAAGCATGTGGGGGGCTGAAAGTGTTCAAGAGTTCATGTACTGGGAATAGACCTTATTTTCTCCTAGATAAATACCTCCTTCCGTTTCTCCCTCTTCAAGTGGGACAGTTCTGAGTCACGGTCTGCATGGTTCCTCCAAGGGTGCCCGGTGGGACTGAGCCCCAGATACCCACAGCAATAACCTACTCATGAACTTACCCTCACTCATCTTCCTCTCTTCCCGGGTCACGCACTGCTTCTTGAGATCACCTCCCAAATAAATTACTTTCATTTAGGTCCTCCCTCAGAGGCTACTTTGGGGGAAATCCAAACAAAAACAACCCCCACATCACAGCTCTGAGCGTCTTTTTCTAGGCAACATATCTCTAACATACATAACATATGCTCTAACTCTCCTTCCATTAGCGGCTCTCCATTGTTAACTGGATATCCTCCAAGTCCTTAACCTGGTATTCGGGGCCCTCTACAATGTGACTGCACCGTCCCTTCTCACCTTATCAATGCCCAGTCTCCTCCAGGGTACCTGTCCTCCAGCCATACCAGGTGACTGTTTCAAACATACCCTAGGCATTTGTTTACATAGGCGGTTCCCATCCCTAGCAGTTTCCTTTCTGGTAGGTCTAAACACCACTTAACATTCACATCTCAACTCTGCCACACAATGGGCTAAATGCCTGACAATTTATATTAGTTAGGGTATGACTCACTAGCTACTGTAACCTATAAACCCAAACCTCAGTGGCTTATCACAATAGAAGTTTCTTTCTCACATGAAGTTCGATGAGTGTTCGGAAAGGTTCCTTCTATCTTGCAGTCCCATCATCCCCTAGAACCTTAGAATTCTCTGCTGGTTCTTCTGCAGGTGAAAAGAGAGCCATAGTGAATTGCTGGGGAGGTCTTTATGGGCCAGATTTAAAAACAGCACATTAGTTTTTCCCTATATACCACTGACCAAAACCCAATCACATGGCCTTTAAAAGCCTCAAGGGATGCTGGGAAATGTAGTCTAGCTTTGGTTCCCAGAACAGCAAGTGAATCCATCCTGGTGAGCACATAATGTATTAATTATTTTCTGCCACAATATAGTAATTCATTTATTTCTCATAACACTCTTTTAGGGTAGGTACTATTATTATAGATAGGTAAGTTGGGCACAGAACAACTGAGCAATTTGCCCAGAATGATACAATAAGTGCGTGTCAGAGCCAGGATCAGAACCCAGGTAGTCAGGCTCCGTCTTTTATTTTATTTTATTTTTTAAAGATTTTACTTATTTGACAGAGAGAGACACAGCAAGAGAGGGAACACAAGCAGGGGGAGTGGGAGAGGGAGAAGCAGGCCTCCCCCAGAGCAGGGAGCCCGATGCGGGGCTCGATCCCAGAACCCCGGCATCATGACCCAAGCTGAAGGCAGATGCTTAACGACTGAGCCACCCAGGCGCCCCCAGGCTCGTCTTTTAACATCTGTACTGATATTGCCTCTTTAAACCCCTCCTCCTTCAGTAAGTGGTGGCTTAAATGGACTAATAAACTAATCAACTAAATCTTTACTCAGAAAGACTTTGAGCTTTCAAAACCAACTGAGAATCACATAGCTTCATTTGGAAAAGACATCTTTGACGCTATCTATCCCACTTACCAATTTAGAGACGTAGAAACTGAGGCTCAGAGAACTGACTTGTCCTGCAGCATCAGGACTGGGAACACATTCTCCTGATTTCTATTCTAGTGTTTTCCCCACCATCTCCTGCTTCCTCCCCAAGCTCTATTTGTATTGTCATCATTTTTTGGCACCAATGGACAAAGTCATACTCAGTTAAGTATGAAGGCAAAGAGCTCTGCCCTCTTCTCTCCTGCTATCTTGCAGTGAATTTTCCTGTCACTTTCCAAATCTCTTCTAAATACCACATACTTTAGTGTTGACAGCTCATGCACCTGGTGGCCACAAATATTTCTTATTTGTGGTAAAGTACGCACATGAAGGGAAGGAGGAATTTCACTCCAGCCTTGATGGCGTTTGTGCCGCAGTAAATAATGGGGTTTTTTCCTGACACAGGTAGCAATTATTCTTATTTTTTGGTTCCACTTTTTAATATATGACTTTCTAGATTCCCTCCCTGAGCCAGGGCTCATTTGGTTTGCGTGCATGTCTGAGCTGTGTGTAAATACCCTGGCTTGTAGTCCCCTGGGGGGGGGGGGGCATAATTCTCTGCATGTTTTGCACCACTTTCTAGAAGATTAAGCTCCAGCTGCCACCAAGGCAGTAGACTTAATGGTAGCGACTTTAATGCCCACCTTCCCATCTCTGGGATACTTCTCTACTTCCTTAGGAATGTTCCCTAAACTTTCTCAAATAAACTCTTTGCATACAACGCTTTGTGTCAGGATCTGCTTCTGGAAAAACCATGATGTTGAGTCTTAAGCGGCTAAACTAAGCAGTTTCAGATAATTATGCACAGGACTGTAATTTTTTGATGTCATGATATACAGAGTCCAAACCAGAACTGAATTTGCTCTTGCTTCCACATTGGGCAGGACCATCATTCATACATTTCCTTCTGTGTGTGTTCCTGGATGAGACTCATTCAACAGGCTTTTCCTAAGAGGATTTTATTCAGTTGTTTACTTCCGGGAGCCTAGACCTCAAGTTCTAATCTTAGCTCTGCTTTAAACTCTCTGGGAGAGTTTGGGCCTTGATCTTCTGAGAAATGATGTGGTTAGACTAGGTGTTAGATGTGCCTTAGAGTTCTAAGCATCGATTCAATGGTTTTCCAAGGTTTTTTTCCTTATTTTTTTTTCCTCTTGAGGGTTTTCTCCTTTCTTATGTCATATAAGATTATAAACAACCCAAATGCCTATCAACAGATGAATGGGTAAACAGATTGTCATATGTTCATATAATGGAATATTATTCAGCCATAAAAAGGAATGAAGTACTGAGACATGCCATAACATGGATGAACCTTGAAAACATTATGCTATGAGAAAGAAGCCAGGCGCAAAAGGTCAATATTGTATGATTCCATTTACTAGTAACATCCAGGGTAAGTAAATCTAGACATAGAGGGCATATTGGTGGTTGCCAGGGACTAAGGAGAGGAGGAAAAATTGCTTAATGGGTACAGGGCTTCCTTTTAGGAGGATAAAAATGTTTTGGAGCTAGAGATGGTAGCTGCAAGACACCATGAATGTACTGAATGCCACTGAATTGTTCATTTAAAAATGGTTAATTTTGTGTTATATACATTTTACCTCAAAAAAAAAAAGTTTAATGATCTATAGAATGCTGCTGAACTATTTTTTCAGGCTAGAGCTAAAGATCTTTATCATAAAACTGAATATAGACAGTTACTGAAATGATACTTTCAATAGTCACAATTTACCAGACCTCTACCATGTACCTTAAACTTTATGTTTGTCTTTAATACAGCAATCTTTATCTGCACTGCATAGGTGAGGACACTGGGGCTCAGAAAGATTATGTCAATTACATAGGGTTAGGCAGCTAGGAACTGGTGAAACTAAGACTTGAGGCTGTATCTGTCTGGATGTGTACCAAGAGAGTAGATTTAAAATCCAACTACATTAATGTACATTAAATGTAAATGAACTAAACATTCCAAGTAAAAGACACAGATTGCCAGACTTGTAAAAAAATGAGACTCGGGCGCCTGGGTGGCTCAGTTGGTTAAGCGACTGCCTTCGGCTCAGGTCATGATCCCGGAGTCCCTGGATCGAGTCCCACATCGGGCTCAGGTCATGATCCCGGAGTCCCTGGATAGAGTCCCTGGATCGAGTCCCACATCGGGCTCCCTGCTCGGCAGGGAGTCTGCTTCTCCCTCTGACCCTCCCCCCTCTCATGTGCTCTCTCTCATTCTCTCTCACACAAATAAATAAATAAAATCTTAAAAAAAAAAAAAATGAGACTCAACTCTATGCTACTCACAAGAGAAGCACCTTAAATATGGAGATGCAGAAAAATTAAATGTAAAAGAATGGAAAACAATATACCATGTAAACAATAAGTATAAGAAAACTGGTGTGGCTTTATTAATATCAAAGTCAAATTCAAGACAAGGAGTATTAACAGAGAAAAACAGTGACTTCATAATGATAAAAGGAATTTAAGTTAGATACTTAAACTATTTAATCTCATCACATTTTTTTAAATCCCTGACATCTTTTTTTTTTTTAAGATTTTATTTATTCATTTGAGACAGAATCAGAGAGAGCACAGGTAGGGGGAGAGGCAGAGGGAGAAGGAGACTCCTCACTGAGCTGGGAGCCCAACACAGGGCTCAATCCCAGGACCGGGAGATCACGACCTGAGCAAAAGGCAGACGCCCAACCACCTGAGCCACCCAGGTGTCCTATCCCTGACATCTTTGTCCACCACTCCTAATGTAGGCCCCTACCATTAGCTGTTTTCTCCACATCCGTATATTGCTCTGAGTCTGTTTACCCCTGATCCATACTTCTAAACCTCTTCACTGTTCCTTCTGGAACTCTGCTTTAGGGAAGTAAATTTCTTTCAATCTAAATCTCCTTACTGATTTTAGATCAATAGCCTGTAGTCATGATGTATTTCGTCACTACGTTCAGAATCATTCTCATCATCACCCCTTCCAAACATTCAATAACCCTTGGGGATTTCAGTGGCCTCATAGTCCTTTGTCCTTCTCAATACAGTGAGCTTTATCTCCATGCCACATATTCTACTCATTCTTATAGACAAATATCATTCTTTGTCATCACCTAGAAATGCTATACTCTGGACTTAAAAATTTGTAACATTTGCTCTCTGTTCTCCTTGCATTTGTTTATTCCACAATTATTTATTGACTGTCTACTATGTTCCAGGTGCGGTTGCAGGTGTTGGAGATACGTCGGCTCATAAAATAGGTAGAGTTCCTATATTTCTGGAAATTATATCCATTGTTCCTCTAGTTCTCTTGTTCCGTTACCACATCTCTTCTCCCACCTCATTGAAGAAATAGGTTGTTTTGTATCAATCCCCTTCTTTCTTATTACTTTTTCACAGTCGGCCAACTTTTCTCTATAACCTCCCATGAGGGGAAGGAGGTGAGGAGTCTCTCTGGGGACTCATCCTAAGGGCATGAATCCTATCCATAAGGGCTCCACGCTCATGACCTACCCACCTCCCAAAGGCCCACCTCCTAATACCACCACAGTGGCGGCAGGATTTAACATAGGAATTCTGGGGAGTCGCACACATTCAACCTATAGCAACCACCTTCCGCACTGCCGCCAGGGAGCTCTACATCACAAACCTGATCACTCCCCCATTTGAAAGCCTCCCCAGGAGAGTATGCAAATGAGACGACCCAGGGCTGGCCCCTGCCTGACTCAGCAGCCTCTTCTCTCACCCTCCCCCACCACACACTCAACTCCTTCCTTTCTGCAGCCCTACAGAAAGGATCCAGTTACAGCATGCGCCATGCGCCTCCACATCCCAGGCCACTCTCCTTCACTCTTCATGTGACGTGGCTCCTGCTTGTCCTGAATTCAGGCCTTTGTATAGACATGGCCTCATCCCTGAGCAAACAGTGCTCACCTCTTTCCACAGTACGTCCCACTCTGGGAAGCAGGCATCTTGAACTGTCTACACTTCCCATCAGATGCTGAGCCCTGTGAGAACAGAGACCGTGCTCTTCCTTCATGCTCCACACATTTACTGAGCTGATATTTAGTGTACATCACTGTACTAGATCCTTCTGTCCTCATCCCCAGTGTTTAAAGAGTACCTCGCACGCAGGGAACTTGATAAATGTGTCTGGAAATGAATTATAAATCTTCCCAGTTAAGTAGCCTGGATTAATCCACTATCTGTGAAGTGAGGTGAGGCATGGCAGCTCACAGGGGTGTGTGATCTAATGAAGAGAGGAGAGAAAGGAAGCAAAGGGTTAACGTTGTCCAGTGCAAGCAAGCAGAATTTACTACCCAAAATATGTCAATTTGGGCATGAGGATTATTTTGAACAAAAGGCAATCAAAACCCAGCAGATTCAGGAAAAGCTCTTTACCTCCCCCTCAACTGCCTAAATTTGCTTTGGAAAGGGGCCTGTACCAGGAAGAAAGATGACCAGAGACAAAGACCAGAGAGAACTTTTGCCCTAAGAAATGCCTCTGCTTTCCTGGGAACAGCCTTCCTCCCCTATTCTAGCCTCAAACCCTACACCTCGGCCCAGCTCCGTCGCTGGCACTGGCTTCCATAGCTGGGATGTTCCGTAAGCTTCGATTACCTGGCTGCCCACTGAGTCTCCATATCTTTATGGGGCTCCCATAAGTCTGTAATTTTGTTTTTCTCCTGTTAACCTGTCTTATATCAGTTTAATTATTAGCTCAGCCAAAGAACCACAGAACAGAAGCAGGGAACATTTTTCTGCTCGGACACCAGGAATGCCCCAGGGCACGGAGACTAGCAGCGCAGTGGCCTTGGTAAAGGAGGCCAAGAGCTCGGCCTGCAGTGAATGAGAATTCAAACAGCAAATTTGTGTTTCCCCTCCCTTACTCACTGGGAGAAAAATCAAAAATGCAATCAATGTCAATGTAAGTCATCAGAGAAGGAGAGTTACACAAGAAGGACTTGTCAGCAGGCCCCCACTTGGCCTGGGGAGACCATTTTCTGATTCTCTAAAATTTTGCTCTGGGCTCTCAGGCATGGGTATTCTCAGACATAGAAAGAAGGATCATTCGCTTTGATGTTAGAATTGCTTGAATACTGACCAAGATCTACTACATTTCTGTGTCCTCATATCATTAAATTGACCTTCCGATGCATAAAGGCAGCCCCCATGTTGGGTCTTTCCCAGGTCCTCCTGGGCCCCTGCGATCTCTTACTGCTCAGAACCAGAAGGCTCAGGAGCACTGGGCAGTGCCCGCTCAGCCCCGAGAAGGAAGCATCACAGCCCAGACACCGATCACTAGAGGACAAGACTCTGTAAGAGGCAGCCCCACGGGTGAGTCTTAGCAGTCACGGGGAGGGGGTGACCAGCATGGGTTTCAGAACCCTGGGCTCCTCTACTCACAAGCTCAATAAACTAGCCAGTCCCTTATACTTTCCATGCTTCAGTTTCCTCCTTTTAAATGGGAGTTAAAATTAGTATTTAGAATTGGGATGAGGATTAAGTGAACGAACATTATGTCGAGGTCTTAGAAATAGAGCAGACTCATAGTAAACGCCATGTAAGCGTTAGCTAGTGGTATCATTTGTCGAATGCAAAATGATCCCGGCATTGTCCTGAGCCCCTTGTACGGCTAATTCTCTGCATCACTCACACACTGCGTGTGTCTGTATGACACTCCTCTGGTACTCATGGGAAAGTGGACTGCACATGTGAATCATCCCCAGAGGCTTTAAAAAACTCCAGAAAGCCAGGCCACACTCCATACTACTTAAACTGCCATCTCTGGAGGTAGGACAGAAGCACCAGGATTTTTTTTAAAGCTCCCAGGTGATTTCAATGTGCAGCCAAGGTTGAGGATCGTTGGGTTAGACTGCACCCCAAGTATCATTCTGCACAGGCCATCCTAACTTAAAAGCTGCAAAGGAGCACTCAAGGCCTGGGTATTTTAATTATGTGCTGTTTTGATTCCTGAATGGATTCAGTCAATGAATGGAACAAATTTAAGATCCCCAAATTAATCACGTTTCCACAGAGATGATTGTCGGCTCATACTAGAAAACTTTGCATTTAACTTTATCTTCTATTGCTTGTTTTTGCCTCCTGTTCATTCAAGAGCTGCCTTCCCAACTGGACGGGAAGGACCCTGAGAGCAGAGAGTGCACGTAGCCCTTGCAGACCCTCAGAGGACACTCGAGTTGACTCCAGGGTGGGTGCTCAGTGCCTGACAGACTTGCTGTTACATGTGCTATCCTGTGGCTTTCCCGAAATAGTTCTGTCACATGGCTACACTCTGGAGAAAGACCTTAGGTTCTCAGAACAGAATGTTTGCTTCTCTATTTATCCTTTATGTTTTGCCAGCTTCCAAAGGATCTGACGTAAGGGACAGAAATTTAAATGCATGTGATGACAGGCCATCGCAAAATTGCAGGAGTAAATAATTAGCAGCATATAGCTATCAAAATTAATTTTAAAATATGAAACAGGAAAGACTCTTTTGAGTTTTTATGCACAAAGTATGAGAAGTGGTGGGATTCTGGAATTGAGGGACTTTATCAGGAGCATCAGTGGGTCATCACCATTTCAATGGAATATGGCTACAATCCCTGTTTCCTCTGATTTTTATTTATTTATTTTTTTTTACAATTTTTTTTTTGTTTCCTCTGATTTTTAAAGCAACTTGTGCAAAATGGGCAACTCTAAACACACACAAGCATTCTTAAATATCTAGTTTAGCAGCATTCTCCCTCCCCCAGAACTTCTGCTGTGACCTTATGTAATCTATTATCAATTACGTGATCAGTATTTTCTAATAATACATAATGTAAGGAATCCTCTAGCTCAGGGGATCCACAAGTTCAAATTTGCTCGTTCAGAAAGTTCCAGGGCTTTCTGAGAAACCCACAAAGCACTCAGAGACAACAGAACACAAAGATTCACACATCCATGGAAAGGTGTTCGCTCAGAAGTCTCCCAAAGGCCATTTTGGGGAATTCCTCTTCTCCCTTTGATCTCAGTTACTTTCTCTTGATCTCTGTTATTCTTCTACTGGTCTTTTTGAAATTAAGCCTGAAAATGGCCAGGTGTTATTCATAGGGAGCATAATTTATTAAGAAAAAGTATATGATCAAGTTTATTAGACACATACTCCATTGAGAGAATTTATTCTTTTTACTTTTTTTTTTTTTAAAGATTTTATTTATTTATTCATGAGAGAGAGAGAGAGGCAGAGGGAGAAGCCGGCTCCCAAGGAGCAGGGAGCCCTATGCGGGACTCGATCCCAGGACCCTGGGATCATGACCTGAGCCGAAGGCAGACATTTAACCACCTGAGCCACCCAGGCACCCGAGAGAATTTATTCTTCTTAAAGATTTTATTTATTTATTTGAGAGAGAGAGAATGAGAGAGAGAGAGAGCATGGGGGGGAGGGTCAGAGGGAGAAGCAGACTCCCCGCCGAGCAAGGAGCCTGATGTGGGACTAGATCCAGGGACTCCAGGATCATGACCTGTCAACCAACTGAGCCACCCAGGCGCCCTGAGAGTAGAATTTACTGTTGACTTAATCTTTGTTTCTCCCCACAGCGCTCTGAATACTATCTTACCCACAAGTCCTCAATAAATGTTGAAGAAATGAATGAATGAATGAACGAGTAAGGTATGACTTGAAGCTTCTGGTATTTTTTAGCCAATTAGATTTTTCATTACTGTCGTATGTCAGAACCTAGCAGTGTTATTCAAAGTAGCCAAAAGGTGGAAGCAACCCAAGTGTCTCTTGATGAACGAACACAATGTGGTGGTTACAATGGATTATGTGGCCTTACAAAGGAAGGAAATTCTAACACACGCGACAACACAGATGAACCTTGGAAACATGCTAAGTGAAGTCAGTCAAACGTTACGTACGATTCTGCTGGTAAGAGGTACCTAAAGTAGTGAAATTCGTAGAGAAAGAAAGTAGAACTGTGGTTGTAAGACTGAGGAAGGGGGAAATGTGGAGTTACTGTTTAGTGGGTACAGAGTTTTCAGTTGGGGAGAACGGTTGCACGACAATGTGAATATACTCAACCCTACTGGACTATACCTTTAAAAATGGTTAAGGCTCTTGTGGCGCTTGGGTGGCTCAGTCTTTTAAGTGTCTGTTCGGCTCAGGTCATGATCCCAGGGTCCTGGGGTGGAGCCCCGCATCGGGCTCCCTGCTCAGCGGGGAGCCTGCTTCTCCCTCTCCCACTCCCCCTGCTTGTGTTCCCTCTCTCGCTGTGTCTCTCTCTGTCAAATAAATAAATAAATAAAATCTTTTAAAAAAATGGTTAAGATAGTAAATTTGATGATATATGTACTTTTAGCATAATTAAAATTAAAATTGGGGATCAACCTGACCCCCAATTGGCAAGTTATTTGAGGTATTAACCAAAAAACTTACTTCAGTTTCTAGTTTGTGCTTAGAAGGGCACACAGGATGGGCAGGTGAAAAGCATGGCCTGGGGGGACCAGTGAATGGAACTGGAGATACCTAGTCTGGAGAGAGAAGATTTAGTTCGGAGGTTATTGATTTCCTCAAGTATCTGCAGGGCTGTTTTGTGAAGGAGGGATTAGATCTGGCCCAGTAGGGGCCAAAACGGAAGGCAAACTGAATGGAAGCTTTAGATATACAGATTCCAGCTCAAACTTTCTGTAAGAATGCTATTTCACTGTGAAACGAACTGTCTCAAGGGGAAGTTCCCATCAAAGCAGGTCTTCAAGAATAGTCTGCAAAGTTGCTTATCTGGATGTTATATAGAAGAAATTCTTCAGAAAAATACTTGCTTCTGTAAAACCCCAGATCCTCTTCCTTTTATTTGAGATGTCCTGCACTATTGAAAGTTCTCCCTAATGCTATAGTCTAAACAAAACCATCTCCTTAGTTTTGGGTGCATTTCATCCTGCCCCATTTTGCTTCTGTGACTTGGATAGGATTGGACCTCACCTTCAGAATTACATTAACTCCATCTGAATAACAAGACCCTGGTTCTGTTCCTGACTGATGATCTGGAAACCAGTGGTGAGTTCAACTTCTTAACCCATGCTGCAGACTCCTGCCCGTTGCTTGTACGGATTTAAACTGGATTCTTTTTGAGTACTTTCTTCGTTTCTGGTACCTCCTTCTTTTGGTTTTGTGGTCTGACCATTTGGTGATCTTTGCAAATGGATTGATGGTTTCTTTTTTTTTTTTTTTTTTAAGATTTTATTTATTTATTTGACAGAGAGACACAGAGAGAGAGGGAACACAAGCAGGGGGAATGGGAGAGGGAGAAGCAGGCTTCCCGCGGAGCAGGGAGCCCGATGCGGGGTTCGATCCCAGGACCCTGGGACCATGACCTGAGCCAAAGGCAGACGTTTAACGACTGAGCCACCCAGGCGCCCCGGTTCTTGAGTTCTTGGCTCAACGGGATGAACGATGAGATAGAATCTGTTAGTTTCTCCTGTTGTTTTGTCTATTTGTCTGCTTTGAGTTCAAATCACTGAAGAAGTCATTCCTACTAGGAAGAGAGCAGCCCTTTGATATGGTTCAGTGAATTTTGTAATTCTGTATTCACACTTTATCCAGGGCTGAAATTTTAGAATTGAAGCCAGAAGCTCTTTGTGTCCATATGTGTTTATGTAATTTACAAAGGCCATTACCTCTCATCGTGTCCCTGTGTAATATTTTCCTTCCTCCGAATGATATTATCCAGGCCCTCTTCCTTTTCTTGAGATAGTCCTCTTAATCAACATTTTCCCTATTGTAACAACCTGGATAAAATCATCCTTTTAATTGTCTGGTGTGTTTTGTCTTTTGCAGGTGAGATGATCTTTAAGTAGGATACAGGATAACGATATGTGACCACATGTTTTACCATCTAGGATAGTTTGGAGCATGAAGAGGATACTAACAAAGTAAACATATAATTTCAAAGAACAGTTGATTTTTTACTAAGAACTATTTTATGGAGTGCCTGGGTGGCTCAGTCGGTTAAGCATCTGCCTTCATCTCAGGTCCTGATCTCAGTGTCCTGGGATCAAGTCCTGTCGAGCTCCCTGCTCAGCGGGGAGTCTGCTTCTCCCTCTTCCCTATGCCCCCGCCCCACCCCCCACTGCCTGTGCTCTCTCTCCCTCTCTCTCAAATAAATAAATAAAATCTTAAAAAAAAAAAAAGAGCTTTTTATGAAGTTGGTAAACATATATAATGGTTCTATTCAGATATTTTATTCAAAATACAATTCTAAAAATAAAAATTATGTACACTGAAACAAAATCTTTTTATACTGATCATCAAAACAATCCTTCAGATTATACCCAGAACAATATTAAAAATAATGTAAGCATTTAAAAAAATTATTCTGGGTACATATTCCTTCATTTTAATTCATTTCCTGGCTGTATCTGTCTACACAATCATTACTATCTTTCCAGAGAGAATATGTGTCCTATTTTTAACTTTTTTATAAACTTGCCATCAATCTTCACATTTATATTTTATGGCTGATGTATTTGAAGCTGACCTTTGTCAGCAGGCCGTATTTTTCACTGAGAAAATACTCCCTCTGCAGGTGTTGCTGTACCTGCTAAGGTCAGAGCAAACGGCACTAAATGGAGGTTATCCGCAATTCTAATTATTTCCTATTGAAGTCTGAAAATCTCTCAGCCCAAAGAGCCTCGTGTGTCCTGTTTCAATCCCATTCTGAATATTCCTTAAACAAATATTTCTATTAGATAACACTGATCAGATCACTTCTCTACTTATGATTCTATTGAAGATTAAGCCAAATTAAGATGCTACTCAATGTTCTAGTAGAGAATATAAATTTATCCAACTAAAATTAGGAGCACCATCAAAAAATGCTTTCTCCACGTGGAGATATTCCCAAAAAACACTTGGGGTATTTCAAAATTGTATCTTGTACACCCCTTGGGTGTTTATTGGTTTTACTAGCTCAGGTCCTTCCTTGCTTTTGTTTCATTTCAATCTCTTCCTGTTTGCAAACTCTATTTTTAGTAATTGAAATTTGCTGAACATGTCAAAAGCTAAAATTTTTTGATGCTCTTTCTTTGTGCATTGAAGATTATACATTATAGATTTCCAACTGATTTTGACAAAATACAACTAAAATGTAGAGGACTATTTTATATAAAAGTTCTACATATCACAGAACACTTATGTTGGTTTACAAAGTAGTTCTTTAACTCCCGATATCAAGAGTCACATGCTCTACTGATTGAGCCAGCCAGGCGCCCCTAACTGCTAGAAGTTTCTAAAAGCCAACTTATGGCAGGCAGGAGAGAGAGTGAATACTGCTATGCTCCACTGTTTTTCTTTAAATCAAAAGCAGTTGGGCGACTGCCTTCGGCTCAGGTCATGATCCTGGAGTCCCGGGATCGAGTCCCGCATTGGGCTCCCTGCTCGGCGGGGAGTCTGCTTCTCCCTCTGACCCTCCCCCCTCTCATGTGTTCTCTCTCATTCTCTCTCTCTCAAATAAATAAATAAAAATCTTAAAAAAAAAAAAAAAAAAAAAGAATGTACGTTATTGCCCCTGAATGCCCTTAGTCAGTGGAGTAAGGCAAGAAAAATAAAAGGACTAACGATTAAATAAGGAGAAACAAATTGTTATTTTTCACTGATGATGTCATTATTATGTATGTGGCAAATCCAAAAGTATCTACAGATAGATTGTTACAATTAATAAAAGTTAAACAGGTTAATTTAAAAGTC
>NW_027703367.1:0-341 GCF_054177405.1 Leptonychotes weddellii | reverse complement strand
ATATCTCAGGCTGGTTTTGTGGGTGCTCAGAGTGGTCTGGTAGATATCCAGCTCAATTCCGGGGACCAGTTGAAATAGGGTCCCCTACTTCTCCGCCATCTTTCCCCCGGAGCCTCCATTTTTGATTGCACCTCATTAATAATCTTTTTGATTTTGACTTCATTAGATTTTAGTTCTTTTATTTCTCCAGAAAGGGTTTCTCGAATATCTTCCATGCTTTTTTCAAGCCCAGCTAGTATCTTTAAAATCATCATTCTGAACTCTAGTTCTGACATCTTACTAATGTCCGTATTATTTAGGTCCTGGCAGTGGGGACTGCCTCTTGTTCTTTTTTTTGAGGT
>NW_027703366.1:0-341 GCF_054177405.1 Leptonychotes weddellii | reverse complement strand
GTCCTAATCACTACTTCCCCTGATTTCATGAAGATTTTGGGACTAAGGATGGTGGGATTGCTTCAGTGGAGGGCAGGAGTGAAGGGAAGGGGGAAGCTCTAGAGAGGTATAAGCAGGGCAGAGGAATATACGAGGGAGATGAAGGAGGAGTCCTTACTTTTCTTGTTCCTGAAGTATTTCAGAGCCTCCCAATACCTTGTGGGTGCATTTCCACCAGGGCAGAATGCTAGATTTCTGATCCTTGGGTAGAGGGTTCACACCAAGCAAAATGACAACCATTTCCAGAAAGACAGGCATAGTGGACTTATGCCCACTATAAGATAAGCACTATAGATATACAG
>NW_027703365.1:0-341 GCF_054177405.1 Leptonychotes weddellii | reverse complement strand
CGACGCCAGTCCCTGCAACCTTGTCAGGGGCGCCTGCGGCTCAGCGCAGCTGGGGCGCCCCTCGGGCTTCCCTCTTCTCTGTGCTCGGCCCTCGACACCCAGGCTCCGCCAGGAGCAGACACGCATCCTGCTCCTGTTGCCACAGGCGGGCCGTCTCCCCCCAGACAGGCTTCCCTGAGCTCCAGCCTCCGCCCCAAATGGACACACAGACAGGCTCACAGACAGTGGGTCTCTTGCACCTTTGTTCCACACGCCGAGCCACCCCAAGTGTTTTGGACCCATTGTTGATTTGAACCACCTGCCTTCCCCAAAGACATAAACCTATAGTGAACACAGCACCG
>NW_027703364.1:0-341 GCF_054177405.1 Leptonychotes weddellii | reverse complement strand
GGTGATGTTGGTGATAGTGGTGGTGGTGATGGTGATGTTGGTGGTGGTGATGGTGGTGGAAGTGATGGTGGTGATGGTGGTGGAGGTGATGGTAGTGGAGGTGATGGTCATGGTGGTGGTGGTGATGGTGGTGATGTTGGTGGTGGTGATGGTGGTGGAAGTGATGGTGGTGATGGTGGTGGAGGTGATGGTGGTGATGGTGGTGGAGGTGGTGATGGTGATGGTGATGGTGGTGATGATGGTGATGATGATGATGGTGGTGATGGTGGAGGCAGTGGTGGAGGTGATGTTGGTGATAGTGGTGGTGGTGATGGTGATGTTGGTGGTGGTGATGGTGGTGG
>NW_027703363.1:0-341 GCF_054177405.1 Leptonychotes weddellii | reverse complement strand
AAAAAAAAAAAAGCCTAAACAATTGCTTCATTAGAACCATTTAGTAAAAATTGCCAATCAGTTAAAAATAAAGAATTTATGCATGCATTCCAACCAGAGTCCCATGCTTTTGGCTTTGTAGTAGAAAATACTATAGTTAGTGGAATCCTGGTTCATTTTCCAACTGACTGGGTAAACTGGGGCTGTCGTTTTCTAAGCATTGGTTTTCTCATCTGTAAAAGACTTTGATGCTCATGAAGACTCAGTTCGCAGACTCAGAAATTCTATAAAATCTACATAATTCAGACTCCATGGAGTTGACTCTTTCTGAAAGGTAGCTACAGAATTACTTGATTCTGGTT
>NW_027703362.1:0-341 GCF_054177405.1 Leptonychotes weddellii | reverse complement strand
AGGCTTCCTTTGTTCTCAAAGTAATTGATAGTTTTGAGGAGTACTGGTTGGGTGTTTTGTAAAATTATCTTCTTTTGGACTTACCTTATTGTTCTTTTCTTCCTGAGTATACTAGGACTATGGGTGTTGGGCAAGAAGACCAGAGAGATGAACTGCCATGTTCATCTCATGACATCAAGGGTACACACTGTCAACATGACTGACCCTCATTGGTGTTTTTGTTGATGTGCTGGCTGCATGGGGTTTTTCAGATTTCTCCACGGTGGTTACTCTTTCCCCTATTTTGCATTCTGTACTTTTGTAGGGACTTTTCTAAGGGTAGCCCCGTTCTTTTTTTTTTT
>NW_027703361.1:0-341 GCF_054177405.1 Leptonychotes weddellii | reverse complement strand
GACATGTGTTTAATTGTGCAGTAAGAGATGCACTTTATGTTTAACCCTTATGTATGCATTTTAACACTTACTCTACTTCCTTCACCTGAATACATTACCCTTGCAAAGTAAGTCATATTTCTGAAACCCTTTCTATAGAACTGAGGTAAGTTAGAAAGAGACAAAATTTATACTTCAATCTCTGGATTGGAGGGATGCTGCAAGCCAGGAGAGTATTGTTTGTTTTCTAGGCTGCCTTATTGAATGGGGTCCACTTAACAAGGCTCTTGGGGGCTTTGAAATCAACACCCCATTGAAACTGAGTGGAGAATAGTACAATTAGGGCGCCTGGGTGGCTCAGT
>NW_027703360.1:0-341 GCF_054177405.1 Leptonychotes weddellii | reverse complement strand
GGCTGGGGAAGTAAATAACCGTCTTCGTTCACGTTTGGCCCTGCGTCTTAGGACTGGGACCTCACAACCACTTACTGTGGCATTTGTTTTGTCTGCATCTTACATACAACACGGGAAAACTGATTGTCCTTGACTCGAACTCTGATCTTCTGAGACCAAAGGCTCCTTCAGCTGCAACATGAGTGCCTATAATCTCCTTTGGCGGCAAGTTTTGCACAGCACTTTCAATATTCAGTATTTCGTTTGGGCCCTAGGACAGCCCTGTGAGGTAGGCAGTACAGAAGAGAGGTGCAGACCTGCCCGGGCCCGGGCGGCAGGGATCCTTCTGGGCGTGGTTGCAG
>NW_027703359.1:0-341 GCF_054177405.1 Leptonychotes weddellii | reverse complement strand
TGTGTGTGTGTGTGTGTGTGTGTGTGTGTGTGTGTGTGTTCACTTCACCCAACAATGGGCCTCAGCCTTTTGAAGTGAGGGATATGGGTAATAAGGGTAAACGCTTAAAAGCAAAACTCCTCTCAGCCTTTTTCTGCCATATCACTTACCACTGGGTAACATATTTTATATTTTACATAATTAGTTTGACTATTGTATATCTCCCTGCTAGATTGTAAGATTACTGAGGGTAGATATTTTTTTGCCCACTTTGTTCACTAGTAAATTCTTAGAGCCTAGTACATAGTAGGGGTGCAGTAAAATATTTGTTCAATGAGTGAGCGAACGTGGCAGACCATGCA
>NW_027703358.1:0-341 GCF_054177405.1 Leptonychotes weddellii | reverse complement strand
AGTAGAGATGAGGCCAGGTCATGTAGAGTCTTGGGGGCTACTGAAAAGCCTTTGGATTTTTATTCAAAGTATGATGGGCAGCCAATGGAAGGTTTTGAGCAAGAGTGACCTGCTCAGATTTATATTCCATAAAGTCCACTAATGCTGCTGAATAGAGAATAGACTCTCAAGAGAATGTGTGCAGGGGCACCTGGGTGGCGCAGTTCGTTAATTGTCCAGCTCTTGGTTTCCGCTCAGGTTGTGATGTCAGGGTCGTGAGATGGAGCCCCACGTCAAGCCCCAAGCTCAGTGCCGAGTCTGCTTGTTTCTCTCTCCCTCTCCCTCTGCCCCTCCTTTCTGTT
>NW_027703357.1:0-6237 GCF_054177405.1 Leptonychotes weddellii | reverse complement strand
AAAAAAAAAAACTCAATGCATTCTCTTTTGGTCACAGATTCATACTTTCCTATGATCTCCATTACTGTCCTCTAAGAAAACTCCTCCTGGACTTCCTTCCAGTGATTTTCTTTTCCTTTGACTCTGAAAATGTCAAAACTGCAACATCTCTTCTTCTTTACCATGCTTGGATCTCCAGCCATCTCTCTGGAAAAGACTTCATCTTATGAGCACATTATGATTGCCTAATTCTGTATTTATAATAACTATTATAATAACAAAACAAAATACACAAAATATTCCCTAGCACATAGAATCTCTCCCAGTTGTCACTTACTCCCTGATAATAATTATTATAAGCAAACATTTAATATGTGCCAGGCACGATCCTAAGCACTTTACATATATTAATTCACTAAACTTCAAAATAACTCTAATGATAGGTACTATTATTATCTTCCCTATTGTACCGATTAAGAAACTGAGACACAAAGAGGTAAAGTGATTTTCCCAGTGTCAAACAGGTGGTAAGTCTGAATTTGAACTCAGGCTGTCTGGATCCCATACTCTGAAAGCACTATACAATGTTACTCTTATTTATAGGATACTTGTCTACACATATCGCTTAACCTAATAATCTCTCATTTTAATTCATTTAACTCCTAATCAGCACATTCCATCGCATATAATTTCAAATTACCATGGAAATTCGAAGAACAAAGAACAGTGTGCTATGAGAAAGAGTAACAGTGGGGATTTAATTTTGATCAGGAGAATAAAGGAAGTGCTCTCTGAAGAATGAAACTTGAATGGGGACCTGAAAGATGAGGAGGAGCCAAGCATATGAGACCTCAGGGAGAAAAATGTTCTAAGACATGAGAATAGCTTAGCCAAACCCTAAAGACAGGAAAGTAACTGGAAATAAAGAACTGACCTAAAAACTTGGTGGTTAGAACTGAGTAAGAACAAAGTAGAGGGTGTGTCGGCAACCAGTTCAAGGGATTTGGCAGTGAATATGGACGAAGAACCAGTAACCAGAGAGAAGTGGAGTCAGAAACCATTTTTGTTTGGGGGGCAGTGGCTAAGACAAGAAGTCATTTAAATGTGTAAGGGGTGACAGCACAGGGAAGAAGAGACTTAGATACATGACGCAGATAGAAATGGTGTTTTATTAAAAGTTCTTCAGGTGACGCCAATTGTATCAGAGGTGAAATGAGTAGTACCACCTGATGTGATCCTTGAGGGACGCTCACCAGAATGATAGAACTCCAGAATGACAGGAAAGGCAGACAAATGAAATGAAAAGGGAATAAAGGAAATCAGGGAATCCCTCATCCTTAATGCCAAACCCATTATTTTTCTCTTTAGACCTTTTCCCACCTTTTCCTTCCATCACTCATAATGGAAGTCCACTGGATGACAGAATCAAAGATAACAAAGCTGCTCATCAGACAGTGAGGGAACTAAGGATCAGAGTGAGTGACTCACACAGCCAGATGGCTCCATGGTTTGTCCCTGCCCCTTCTGTTCTACAGAACCACACATACGAAACCCTGAAGTTGTGCTAGGCAGGATGATACCCAAAAGTCAGCCATAGAGCCTCAACCCACAAGGATCCCTTAATGGGTCCTGTTTGACCAACCTCATAAAGCTAAAGAATAAGGCTCCTTTTTCTTTTGTCCTAGAAATGTCAAGAGCCTCTCCAACCATTTATTTGATGGAGAGGTTGCTAAATGTTATGGCGAACGGCCCCATCGATCTGGGTAATAGCTGAGTGTTAGTGTCTGCTGAAACCCTAAGACCTCACCAACCTGCAAGGAAAAGTTTTCCTGACCTCCAGAGCGTGCTCTGCGTGATTATCAGTAACAGGAAGGTCATGTGCTGCAATGGACTCTGGCCTGGAGGTAAGGGGTGTTCTACCTGAGCTGTGATTCTGCTGCTGACTTGTGTGGCCTTGAGGAAATCACTTGATCTCTCTAGGGAAACTTTTACTACAAGGGAAAAGGGGCTAATACAAATAACCCAAACATGTGCGCACAGACTTTAGAAGCAAGTGCATCCCTTCAGAATTGTGTGACACCAGTGAATTCCTTCACCCCTCTAGCAGGTAACTGTGGCTACAACATTGCTTGCGGCTGAGTAACAACCACAAAATCCCAGTGGCGTGCAGCAATGAGAATTCATACAGCTCATGTATCTACAGTTCAGTTGATGTAGGTTGAGCTGGGCTGGCTGATTTAATCTGGGCTTGGCTGGAGTCGCTGGCTCTGTTGTGTGTGTGTCTCATCCTCTTCTGGCTCCAGCCAACTAGCCCAGGTATATGTTTCTCATGATGACGGAGGGGATGCGAAAGAGCAGGCAGAAACACGTGAGACCTCTTAAAGCTCAGGCTTGGAACTGGCACATTGTAACTCTCATCTTATTCTATTGGCCAAAGCAGTCCATATGGCCAAACCCAAAGTTAAGGAGCGGGAAAATATACTCCATTCCTTTGGTGCCAGGAGCTACAAAGTCTTGTGGGACAGGACATACACAGAGGGAGGAGCCAGTCCGTTGCTCCACTTGTCCAACCCAGTTTCCCCCTTGTTCCCCCATTACATTGTGCCCCACTTGGAATGAGCCCCCATCCACCTATCTAAACCCGACCTATTCTACAAGTCCCAGACCAACAGCCCCCTCCTCCACCATATGGAGCCCCACAGTTGACCAGAGCTGTTCCAATTCTCTGGACCTTATGGAATGTGTCTCTTTCAGCACCCCTGATGCTAGAGTTCAAACAACAGGGGCTGGTTGACAGATTAGGCTCTCCGTGAAGGGGATGTGATGTTGGTGCTTAGCTTTCCCAAGAAGAGAAAGAAGTGTTGATTGTCTTCCATAGAACTGCCTGACCTAAAACCCCTGGGGAGCTGAATGGTCTGACTCCCTTTCTGGGGTGACAGTGGGAACCAACCTGCGGTCCACCAGCAGAGGGCGCTGTGTCTTGTTGCCTTGGCCCCACAGCAGCATGCCCCCTTCAGCAGGTGTCAGAACCTTCATTCTCCTGGGAGCCCAGACCTGGTAGGGCTCAGGAGCAGATATCATCGGGATTTTGAACCTTTCATGTCAGCCACAATACCCAAAACTTCCTTGTTGAAGAATGCTTCCCCCTATAAAATCAATCAGTGCACAGACCTCAATTTAGATTTATTCAATCCACCCCCAACTATAAACATAATTTTTTAAAGTGAGAAAATTAGGTAGAAACGACAAAAGTAGGAAAAAACAAGATGCAGCAGTAAGCATGATGAACACTCAACATTAATTATATTGCGTCCTTGGTAATACCCAGCTTTCGAGAAGCTAGGAGGGTAATAAAATGCGTGGATGGCCCCAATTCAGCTTCTGCCACAGAGATCAATGGCTGAGTCTCCTTTCTCCCATCTTTGGGTCTTCCTTATCAGGCTCCTGGATTTTCAAGGTCTCACTCACCTCTGGCTACAGGACCAGGCCTGCTGAGTCTCAAATACAGTCTGACCCCCACATCGATTCCCTCTCAGCCCCCAGGGCCACTCTCTCAAAGTCCTGTTCTGCCACTTTCTTCAACGTCGGAGGCAGCCCAGCCCCCTGCACACCAGGCCGTAGACTTTTACCTCATCTCCCTCTTAAGTGCCCAGGGACCATTTTGCACACACCTCTCAGCAGCGGCTACAGCAGACACCATAAACCTGTGAGCAGGATTCATTAGCTCCATAACAGGTCCTGGTGCTCACCTTCCCCAGTGCTCTGCTTCCTCGAGGTAACTGCAGACTCTGGCAGAGAAAAGAAAGAGAGTCCAGCTTCCATTGATGCCCCATGGCTCCAGCGGCCACTTGGAGCACATCAAAGTGGGCTCTTGGTTCTACAGGCACGAACCAGAGCCTGGTAGATGCACTTCCGGCTTGTCTGTGCTCCCTCTGCTCAGAGAACAATTTAGGACATTTTTTTCCACACCATTCTGGAAAGAAGGGACCTACAGATATTTGCTAATTGGCATCACAAGTCCTAGCATGCCCTGATCCCTGCAGAGCACCTTGTTACTCTCATTGTTTGGAGACCCATTTTCATATCCCAAAACAAGGGGCCAGAGACTCTGTAATAACCTGAAGGCAAGAGATGCTAAACTTTCTCATTGCCTCTGCTCTAGACAGAATGTGGTTTGCCATTTCAGCCATGGCAGGCCAGGATAATTCGAGGGACACCTGTGATCTAAGAAGTTCCTTCCAATGGGTGAGGGTCCACAGGAAGAAGGGATCCATCAGGGTTACCCCAAAGGGGGATGAGCTGGCATGGGAGGTCATGGGCACTAGGGGGGTTCAAACTGACTCTCTCAGCCAGGCCAGAAACCTGGCCATTACCTATGGTTCTTCTTCCTCTCTCCCTGACCAACTCAGCAATCAGCAACGTTACCTGCTAACTCGCTCTAGAATCTGTCCCATCCTCCCCATTTCCATTACCGAAGCTCAGTTCATTTCTTACCTAGACTATTCTCTCCACTTGCACCCACAGCCTGAGTCTCCGGCTCTCTAACCCAGGGAGCAGCAAACTACAGCTCATAGACCAAGTCTGGCCAGCCACCCATTTCTGTAAATAAAGTTCATTGGCACACAGCCATGCCCATTTGCTTACACTTCGTCTGACTGTTTTTATGCTACAACATCAGAGTTGAGGAGTTGCAAGACAGCACGTGTGCACAGAGTGAAAAACATCTACTCTGTGGCCCTTTAAGAAAAAGCCAGCTGAGGGGCACCTGGGTGGCTCAGTCATTAAGTGTCTACCTTTGGCTCAGGTCATGATCCCAGGGTCCTGGGATCCAGTCCCACATCGGGCTCCTGGCTCAGCAGGGAGTCTGCTTCTCCCTCTCCCTCTGCCTCTCTCCCTGCTCATGCTCTCTCTCTCTCTCTCTGTGTCTCAAATGAATAAATAAAATCTTAAAAAAAAAAAAAAGAAAAGAAAAGAAAAAGCCCGCTGAGCTCTGCTCTCCACCACCACCACCACCGGCATGAGTTCAAGTCGCTTGTCTCACTCAAGATTCACCAACTGCTCCCCCTGCCAAATGGGAAAAATTTAAATTCCTTGGCATACATGCATGCAACATTCTTTATGAATCTTTACCTAGTTCCAGGATTACAAATTGGCAGCCCATGGGTTTCATCTAGCTGCTTTATGTCTTTTGTGGCCCACAGAGTCAAAGTATTAACTTAATTGCCAACTTTTACAAATCACAAAGTTCAGATTTCTGATTTATCTTGGAAAACACAGAACTCTGGCAACACGCGGCCCCTGTTCCCACACAGCATCCATCAGCCAGAATCTACCCTCATCTGCCCCCTTTAGATGATGCCTGTGCTCTCCAGTTCACCACAGACCCCACCACTCCCTAGTATCCTACACCAGGCCTGCTTCCCTCGTGTAGGCAGATGAGTCTGACACCCACTGCTCTTCCTTCTCTCTTTACCAGCCAGCCCTGGTAGTTCTCTCCCTGGAACGACTTATTATAGTTACACCCAAAGACTCAGAGTTTCCAAAGAAGCCATGCTCTCTCCCACCTCCACGCCTGTGCACACACTATGTCCTTGTATTAGTCTTCCAGGGCTGCCATAACTAAGTACCACAAATTGGGTGGTTTAAAGAATAGAAATGTATTTTCTCACAGATCTGGAAGCTGGAGGTCCAAGATGAAGGGAAGAGCAGACTGGTTCCTTCTGAGGCATCTCTACTTGGCTTATAGCTGGCCATATTCTCTCTGCATCTTCATATGGTCTTTCCTCTGTGCATGTCTGTGTCCTAATCTCCTCCTCTTATGAGGACACCAGTCATACTGGATGAGGGCCCACCCTAATGATCTCATTTCACCTTAAGTACCTTTTTAAGGATGCTACCTCCAGAGTCACACTTGGAGGTACAGGGGTTAGGACTTCAACATATGAATTGGGGTGGGAGACACCATTGAGCCCATACATACCTCTCTTCCAGGAATGCCCTCCCCTACTTTAATCATTGGACAAATACTCACTCTTTCTTTAAGAGGCAGATCAGACACCCCTTCCATGGTGAGACCTCCTCAGAAATCCCCTGCAGGATGATATGATACTTTATGTGGAAAACCCAAAAGACTCCACCCCAAAACTGCTAACTCATACAGGAATTCAGTCAAGTGGCAGGATATAAAATCAATGCACAGAAGTCAGTGGCATTCCTATACACCAACAACAAGACAGAAGAAAGAGAAATCAAGGAGTC
>NW_027703356.1:0-341 GCF_054177405.1 Leptonychotes weddellii | reverse complement strand
GGACCACTACATCAAAAACTAACATAAACATAACATAAAAAAAAAAAAAACCTATGGGACACTGAAAAACACTTCTAAGAGGAAAGTTTATAGTGATACAGGCCTACCTCAAGAAACAAGAAAAATCTCAAATAAATAATTTAACCTTATACATAAAGCCACTAGAAAAAGAACAAAGTCCAAATTTAGTAGAAGGAAGGAAATAATAACTGCTAGAGCAGAAATAAAGGAAACAGAAGCTGAAAAAAAAACCCACTAAGAACTTTTCTTTGAAAAGATGAACAAAATGAACAAACCTTTAACCAGATCATCAAGAAAGAAGACTTAACTATATAAAAAAA
>NW_027703355.1:0-341 GCF_054177405.1 Leptonychotes weddellii | reverse complement strand
ATCTGTATATAATGGGTCTTTATTCTCTGGGTTCTTGGAAGATTTTTCTTATCCATTATAGGTTTTTCATTTAAGTAGCGTGATTATGATGTTTACTGTTTCGTATCCTTGAAAGTATTTGAGCTTCTTAGATCTGTGGGTTTACAGTTTTCATCTCTTTTATTTTAAGTTGACCATTATTTACTTATTTTTTTTTCTATCCTCTTTCTTACCTTTCCTTCTGAGACATACAGGCATACTTCGCTGCTTGCTGAGATTTTAAGTTTTGTTCTTTATTCCTATATGTTTTTACTTTGTCAACTGATTCTATCATCTGTGTTATTTCTGGAGCTTAACCTATT
>NW_027703354.1:0-341 GCF_054177405.1 Leptonychotes weddellii | reverse complement strand
ACTGAATGGACATATTGCCACGAGATCCTTTGTCAATGGCTGTTGGGTAAACCCTGGGATGGTAGCCACAAAAATCTGAGTGATTAATAGAAGAAATTGTGGAGGTGCAGTAAAGCTTTTCGTGTAAAATTGCCAGTGCAGTCAGTTTTTTGTATACCAAGCTTTTCTCAGTTTTACAACTTTCTCTGTCAAAGCCCTGTGTTCTGAATAATAGAACCATAGGCAACTGAAGAAACTCTCAAATATGTTGTATTATGGAAATTAAGATATCTGGGCTAATCTGCAAAATCATAAAATCTGTTAAGTTTTTTCTCTGGAGGCTTTAGCCTAACTTTCTGTAG
>NW_027703353.1:0-341 GCF_054177405.1 Leptonychotes weddellii | reverse complement strand
ATCACATTACTTCTTCCAAAATCTGTAGGTAATTGACCACTACATCTGTTAGTCAGTTCCTACAGAGCAGTGTGTAGTTATGTCGCTTCTTTGTCTCCCAGTGACAAACCCATGTGGCATTTTACAAAAATGGTAATTGAAAGAAGGAATTAGCCAATAAAGATGAAAGTGCAGCAAAGAAGTAAAAAATGATGACGTTTGAAGTGAGATTCATACCGAACAGAAGCGGAGTCGTAGAAGAAATAGCTGGTAATGGGAATGTTGACATTGCTGCAGCTTGAAAACACTAGGTATAGAGCCAGAGGACCTTCGTGAAAGTAAACTTATACACAAAGGAAGAA
>NW_027703352.1:0-341 GCF_054177405.1 Leptonychotes weddellii | reverse complement strand
TGTATGGGGATTAACATAGCAATAAAAAAATTTAAAAAAAAAGTACTTTCATTATTAATTTTGCTAAAGAGATTTGACCTAATAATTGGAGGACATAACTAAGAAAAAACTTATTCGAACAACATAGACAATTTAGTGACTTCCAATATCCTGTGTAAGAATATATTAAATTTCTGCTAATACTTCAGAATTCATTATTTCACATGGACATACTGATTTTGAACTTACATGCAAATAGAAAAAGGAAATGCAGGTCACCATTAATGTTGTTTGAATCAGTTTAAACACGTGATTAAAAAAAAGTATTTTGGCATCAAAAGTCAAATTTCAGGGGCGCCTGT
>NW_027703351.1:0-341 GCF_054177405.1 Leptonychotes weddellii | reverse complement strand
TAATTTAGGTTTTCTTTTAGACCATTTAAGAGTGTTTAACATGGGCACCTGGGTGGCTCAGATGGTTGAGCATCTGCCTTCGGCTCAGGTCATGATCCCAGAGTCCTGGGATCGAGTCCCGCATCGGGCTCTCTGCTCCTTGGGAGCCTGCTTCTCCCTCTGCCTTTCTCTCTTTCTCTCTCTCTCTCTTTCTCTGTCTTTCATGAATAAATAAATAAAAATCTTTAAAAAAAAAGAGTGTTTAACATTTTCTCTTAAATTAAGTCTCTGTTGTAAATGTCTTATTAATCTCTAGATACTTCACCTTTTGTTTTGGTGTTGTAAATGGTACCTTATTTATT
>NW_027703350.1:0-341 GCF_054177405.1 Leptonychotes weddellii | reverse complement strand
TGGCTACAAAAGGAGCTGGGACATGTCTTCTAGCCTTGTGTCCAAGAAGAAAAAACTAGACTTGAGTGAATGGCTAGCAGTATTTATCTCACACTGATGGACAGTAGTTAGTCTCCCTTCTTTCACATCACTCTTCACATCATAATCCAGTCTTGCCCAATACCAAAGAAGTCTTTTGAAAAAAATAAATTAGGTCATATGGTTCTTCTGATCCAGTGTCTCCGATGGCTGCCCCTAATATCTGAATAAAGTCCAAACTTTCTGCCGCTATCTATCGGACAGGGCATCATCTGGCTTCTGGCTCTTCTTCACCCCACCCACTCCATTCTTTTTTTTTTTTT
>NW_027703349.1:0-341 GCF_054177405.1 Leptonychotes weddellii | reverse complement strand
TTAAAATAATATTTTTTTCCAAAATGAACTAGAAGCTGTATTTACGAATGTGCCTAAAGTTGCTTCCCTGGGATCCCAAGGAGAATGTATGCTGATTTCTGTTTTTATTTGATCCTAAAATCTAGGGTTTTAATCTTTTTCTTCCCATTTTACTTGTAATAATTGCTTTTTACAGTTATTTAGTGAAAATTTCTATTCGCAACTTTGTGTTTAGAAATCTATACAGATTCAGGATCCTATGTATGTTCAGTAAAACATGTCAGGTTTTCCAAAGCTTGGATTATTATTACAGGTAGACGTTGTTAGGGAACCCTGTATTAAATTAAGTCAAGCGCTCCAAA
>NW_027703348.1:0-341 GCF_054177405.1 Leptonychotes weddellii | reverse complement strand
TCTAAGAAGAACATCTTGAGGCCAATTTGAGGAATATCATTTATCTTCTGGAACATATATTTCTTTTTTTTTTATTCTTATGTTAATCCCCATACATTACATCATTAATTTTAGAAGAAGTGTTCCATGATTCATTGTTTGTGCATAACACCCAGTGCTCCATGCAGAATGTGCCCTCCTCAATACCCACCACCAGGCTAACCCATCCTCCCACCCCCCTCCCCTCTAGAACCCTGTTTGTTTTTCAGAGTCCATCGTCTCTCATGGTTCGTCTACCCCTCCGATTTCCCCCGCTTCATTCTTCCCCTCCCGCTCCCTTCTTCTTCTTTTTTTTTTTCTTA
>NW_027703347.1:0-341 GCF_054177405.1 Leptonychotes weddellii | reverse complement strand
TGACATTGTGGGCCAGCCTGGGGCAGAGGCCAGGGCTGCCTCCCTGTGCCTGTCGGCCACCCTGGCACACGCCAACCGAGTGCGTGTGGGGGCAACCCCTCTGGGCAAACCCAGCCTCTGTATGCCCCACAGCTGCCGCACTGCTTGCCCCTTGCCAGGGACCTGCAACATTCCCGGCAACATTGGAGTCTGTGAGAACTATGGGGAAGGCGCCCCGAATGGCCACGAGAAGGTGACCATGCAGTTCCTGAACAATCGCCTGGCCAACTACCTGGAGAAGGTGCGCCAACTGGAGAAGGAGAAGGCGGAGCTAGAGACCAGGATCCAAGAGTCGAGCAAAT
>NW_027703346.1:0-6237 GCF_054177405.1 Leptonychotes weddellii | reverse complement strand
CCCACCCCCCACCCCCCCACCCCCCCCCCCCCCCGCCACCCAGCGTGCACACACGTTACTGTCTGCACGGGAATCGGGAGCCAAGGATCAGCAGGTCGAAGACTGGGGCAGGGGCAAGGCCCTCTCGTTCTTGCGTCCCCCGTTCATGTGCGCGTAAGGCTGTCTCTCATCGAAGCTGGCTCGGAGAACCAGCACGCCAGGGCCCGGGCCGTTCTCGGCCTTGTGTCCTGAGTGTCTGTCGGGCAGCGGCAGGGAGGACGAGGAGGCGGAGGGGTCCAGGGGGACGCTCTCCATGTTCTCGGGCTCCAGGTCCAGCTCCTCGGGCTCGGGCGGCTTGTTCTCCTCGCTGTAGTAGAAGGAGACCTCCCGGAAGCCGGGCTCCATCTCGTCCTTGATGCTGCTGATGATCTCCAGGAAGGCGGGTCTCATCTTGGGGTTGTACTGCCAGCACATGCGCATCAGCTCAAACCTGGGGCGGAGACAGACAGGCGATGCGCCCCGCCGCCCGCTGTGGCCGTGGCCGCGCAGCCTCCCGGGCCACCCGCTGTGGCCTCCCCCGACACGCGGACACGGCAGCGCTCTGTCTTTCTCTCTCGGTGGCCCAAGGGGCCTCAGCTTCTCCCGTCTCATGTCCCGCCATGCCTTTCGCTTTCCCGGGGGCCCAGGACCCTCCGCGGGACAAGACCTAAGCGCTCCTCTCCCGGGGAGGCCAACTCCAGGTTCACACACCGTCTGTCATCACAGGTATTATGGTGACAATGCTAAGATTTAAAAACAGGGGCGCCTGGGTGGCACCGTCGGTGGGGCGTCGGACTCAGCTTCAGCTCAGGCCGCGATCTCAGGGTCGTGGGATGGAGCCCCGCGTCAGGCTCTGTGCTCAGCAGGCAGTCTGCTTGAGATTCTTTCTCTCCCTCTCCCTCTGGCCCTCCCCCCACTCTCTCTCTAAAATAAATCTTTAAAAAAGAGATAAAAACACAGCATTCTATTTAAAGCATCTCTTGTAGCCACTGATGGAACCTCATGTGCGGAATTAGAGTGCGGGAAACCTCTGGTGTTTCCGTGTAAGGGTTAGGGCGGATCGCAGCTCTCCCGACGGGTGAGCGCTCTTTTTTTTTTTTAAAGATCTCATTCATTTATTTGAGAGAGAGAGAGCACATGAGAGGGGGGAGGGTCAGAGGGAGAAGCAGACCCCCTGCCGAGCAGGGAGCCCAATGCGGGACTCGATCCCGGGACTCCAGGATCAGGACCTGAGCCGAAGGCAGTCGCTTAACCAACTGAGCCACCCAGGCGCCCCCGGGTGAGCGCTCTTTTAATCCCACCTCTGCTGTTTCTGAGCCTCGCCCAGTGGCTGCGGCCGGCCAGCTGGAGCACGCCTTCCAAGTCGTCCGGGGGCCCCGCCAGCGCCGGCCAGGCTGCCCCTCAGAACTGAGTGACAGTCCCAGTGACGGCCTGCAGCCAGAACCCACCAAGGCAGCAGGGGCCGGCAGGGCAGGCAGCGAACACAGCGTGACGCCCGCGCTGGGTCTGGCAGCTGCACCGCAATGCCACTTGGGCCCCGAACCTCTGCGAAGCCCTCAGAGCCAAGTGGACCACCGGGAGTCTTCCTGGCAACGGGAAGGGGCCCCCCAAGAGCCGGAAGGAGACAGGAAGAATGGGGTAGTGTGGCCAGCTGACCTGGGGGGGCCTGGGCTTTGACAAGAGTTCGGGGAGGCCGGGGGAGGAGGGGATGCTTCTGATTAACCCACAACGCAGAGAGACCCAGCTTAGTAGACCTTGGGAGCGGAAAGGAGGGTGACTGAGCAAACATCCAGGCTGGCCCCAGAGCCGGAGGCGGCCACGGGTCCGAGAAGGGACTGGCCAGTGGCCCTTCTAGCTGAAGAGATGCTTTTCAATAAAAATGGCTACATGGAACTCCCCATATTTAGGAAGCACAGAGTACCCCAAACTGGCTTCTAGCCTTCGGGCTGACCACTAGACTGACAGAGCACTTGCTTCTGTCTGGGCCCGGGGAAGAAGCCAGGGGGCAGGCTGGTGGGACACAGAAACTGGCCTGCAGACAGAAAGCTCCTAAGCTAACGGGGCCAGCTACCTTCACAGACCTGGGGGAAAAGGTGTCAGGTCGTTGGAGGCAAGAGGATGTGACCTTGAGGGAGGGTGGGCACAGGAGACTTTTGGCCTGTGTTGCTACCTGTTTTTGTAAATCGTGTTTTATTGGAACAGCCATGCCCATCTGTTCATAGGTCTGTGGCTGTTCTCAAGGGGGGCCAACTTCTAGTTGAGTAGTTGGAACAGAGACTGGCCTAGAAGCCCAAAATATTCGTCCTGTGGCCCTATATCGAACACGTCTGCTACCTGTGCTCTGGCAGCAAAAGATCTGGACGAAATGTGAAGACCAACTGGATTTTCCCCTCCCGACCCAGCCCCCTGCCCAGCCACCAGCCGCAGGCCAGGACCGGCCTCTGCCTAACGCGCTCCGAAACACACACGGGGCGGCGCGCGGGCTTTTACCCGTGCGGCCTGCTTTCATCCTCCCGAGTCCGGGAGGCCGGCACCCGAGACTACATGCCCACTGCGTAGGTGAAGAAGCGGAAGTCCCAAGAGATGACACAGTCTGTCCCAACAGTGAGGGCGGAGCGGGGCTGGGCGCTGAACACCACCTACCTCAGGGAAAGGGGCATTTTCTCAGCCTCAGCAAGAACCACCGTGGTCCCCCCAGGAGACCGGTTCCTCTCCTCGAGTCAGTGTCGTGGGGGATTTGCACAGATAAACAGGCAGCTCCTGCCTCGGGTCAGATGGCAAACAAGCCTGCCTTCCCTGACCTCCCACTACTGCCCAGGGAGAAGGGCTCCCCCCCACCAAACAGTACACGAGGCCCCTCTCTATGGCTCCGCCGCGCTCTCCTCTCTGGCTGACCGACCTGTCCCCGACTAGAGGCGCGGCTGGGGGCCGGGGCCAGGAGCACGTGATGGGGTGATGGGCGCTGGCTCGGGGCTGCTGCGGCCTGGGGGGGGGATGCTGAGGAGGTGCCACCAGCCAGCAGGGGAACGACTGGAGTGACAACAGCACAAACGACCATGTGAGGCCCCAGTCACAGCCCTTCCAGGGCTGCCCATAAAAGGAAGTCTTTTTCACTCTGTCGGATTCAAGACCTTGTTTACACTATCTCCACAAGAAAACTTTCCAGTAGACTCTAGAAGGATTTATGGGCTGATAAAGCTCTTCTTTAAAAAAGCCCCATGTTTTACAACTAGTTGGCTCTGCTGAGGCCGAGCTGTCCTTTCCCGAATGACCCCTTGTGGGGGCCGGGGAGGGGGGAGTTGCGCAGCCCCTTCAACCCCGGGGGGTGGGTCAGGGAAGAGATGGACCGGAGCTGCTTGCTGCCCTGCCCTGCAGTGAAGCCGCTTAAGGGAGACATGTGTGACCCCGGGGGGCAGCGTGAGGAAGAGGGACAACTGGCCTGCCCCCTCCCATCCTGCACACAGAGGGGCCTCCAGATTGCCACCCTACTCTTGGCCCTGCTGGGCATGCACGCAGGTTGTGAGCACAAGCCAAGACGTGAGAGGCAGCACAGTCCACTTGGCCACCTTGCAACAAAGACCAGATGCCAGAAAGGCCCAGAAGGGCTGGGTGTGCCCCTCCCTCCACCTCCTCCTGGCAGCCCGGGACAGCCAGGATCGTCTCTTGAGCCTCCTCTCAGCTGGGGCCGGCAGGGGGACAGCAGGCCTGCCTGACCCCTCACCCCAAGTCACTCTGTCTTTGGGCCGAGATCAAACGCAGGGCCCAGGTACCGCGGGACAGCCCATGGTCGCAGCACGGCTAACCAGGCGAGGACAGCCATTCCTGACTGTTTGGATTCTACTCCAGCACCCGATTCCCACAAAACCAGCACAGGATCACCAGCGAGGAGGGAGCTTTAATCAGCAAGAGGAAAAAGTGTGTTTGAAAACTGCAAAACCCACCAGAGTCTACTGAATCTGTTCCAGACTCATCTATGAGTTGGTGACTCTCTGGGCCAAAAACTTCAAATTCTGTCCTGAGTGCTGTATACTGAGGACCGGCCCCGGCAAGGGTCTGGACGTGTGACGCTGGAAGTTTTATGGAAGACCATACGGCTTCTTGGCCCAGGGCTTACACTCTGGCGCAGCTCTGCTCTAGGTATGTCCTGCAGCAGTAGAATCCGGCCCTGCTACCCGGCTTCTGAGAGTTAGGACTGTGCCTTACGGCCGTCTCTGGGCTGTCAGCAGTCAGCATGTAGCCAGAGGGGCTCAAGGACATTCGTGGTGTAAGTACAGAGACGCGAGATGGGCTTTGTCATCCATTTAAAATGCGGAACCACCAGCGAACCACAAGTCAAATCTGATCTCGTGCCACTTGTTAAATTAATTCAAACCCAGTGTCGGTGTTAAGACTCGCAAGCCTAGACTCTCTGTGGCTTGGACCATGGAGCCTTTCCTCTAAAGCCCGAGTGCGCGGCGCCGTTGAGGGGATGGAGACTACTGGCCACTCCAGCGGAGCCCACTTCACATGCTTGTGGGCATCGCCAAGACGCTGGTGCAGAGCTGAGTGCCCCCAGCAGCCACTGCACACCCCGCCCCCGCGTTACCCTGCTGGGGTCCGCTCAGACCTCTGGAGCCACACAACTGAAGTGGTCTCTCTCCCACTTGGAGGCCCAGCAGGGCTTTGGGGCAACTCCCAAGAGCTCGGCGACTCTCCTCTCCTCTGGGACAAACAGGAGTCCATTCTTTCAGTGCCTACGTAACAAAAGAACTCCTCTCCCAGAACACTCCTTTACCTAAGCTCATCAGGAAGTTCAGGACAACACAGACACTCCCCACTCCGTACAACCAACTCGCCTCCCTCCATTTTGTTATTTTCTTAGAAGGGAGAACAGTTTGCCACAGGGGTTCTGGATGGCGAAGCAGAAATGCCTCGTGAATTAAACATTTAATATCCAACGGTAACCTCTCCATGTGAGTTTCCTGGTCACTCTGTGCTGGGAACAGGAAGTTTACCGCTTTTCCCACGGCAGGTGGGCTGCTTCCCAGGCATATTAAATTAATATCAAAACTCCAGTCACCAGGAGGTAGGTCAACTTCAGGAGTCCCACGAGTTTCTCAGCGGCCAACACTTATCTGAGTCAAAGAGAAAGCTCAAAAAACAATACCTCTCCTCCCACCACCCCCAAACCACGTGAACAAAACGCACACCTGCTTTCTCGGACTGTCTCTAAGCTTGCCACACCACAGGTTCTAGCCACCGCCTCTGTTCCGCACCAGACACTTGGATGCACATTCAGTGGGCATCACTCCTCATACTCCATTACTTAGATTTCTGCTCTGAAGGAAGATTTCTCTTCTAATGGGCTGACAAGGATACAGTGACCACACTGTTCAGAGAGAACAGTACCTGTGAGGGAAACTGGGAGTCAGTGGGCTGTGGTACCCAGCCCCCAGGGACCCCCACCTCCTGGTATGCATGCCCGCTGTAATCAACCACGTCACGGAGGGCTGCCCCCTGGGGTTAGGCCATAACGGCCTCTGTGGCTTCTGCTCTGCCCTGGCATCACTTGCTCTTGGGCAGGGTGGGCAACCTACAGGCGCCCACGGCCCAGATCTAGCCTCTGGGCCAATTTCTTAAGCCCTAGGAGCTAAGAACGGTTTCTATATTTAAGAGTGGTTGGAAAAAATAAATCAAAATAAGAATAATATTTTGTGACGTGAAAATTATGGGAAATTCAAACTTCAGTATCCCCAAATCAAGTTGTGCGGGGGCACAGCCATGGCTCGATCACGTGGTATCTGTGACTGCTTTGGCGCGATGACAGAGGTGAGTGGCTGTCATTGGGACCGTATGGGCCCCTGGAGCCGAAAATATTTCCTCTCTGCCCTTCTAGAGGAAGCGTCTGCTGAGCCCTGCTCGAGGAGAAGCCCGCTGCCTGGCACTCGGCCGCACGGGTGCGCCACCCTGGGAGTGGGTCCCAGCCCCAGTCAAGCCTTCTGCTGACTGCAGCCCTGGCCGAGAGACTCGGAGCCCGAGCCGTTCAGCCGAGCCGCTCCTGGCTTCCCGGCCTTCGGAACTCCGTGGGATGGCAAATGCTTATTGTTGTTTTAAACTGTTAGGTTTGGGATGATGTTGTACTGCAGTAAAAAACTGGTACAGTTCGGGAGAGGGAGCGTTTCCACAGTAGGCAAGAAAATGCACTAAGTGACTTTTTTTTTTTTTTCCTTTTAAACTAAG
>NW_027703345.1:0-341 GCF_054177405.1 Leptonychotes weddellii | reverse complement strand
AAAAAGGTTGATTTAAGCATCTGCAATGGTGACTTCAACCTCAACTCCTGGCTCAATACTGATGGAAGTAATCTGCTTAACAATCTCAGAAGGACTGTGCAAATCAATGAGTCGCTTGTGGATCCTCATCTGAAAACGATCCCAGGTCTTAGAACCTTCACCACAAGGAGTTTTTCTTGTAGTGATTCTCAGAGTCTTGATAGGCATCCGAACTGGTCCTTTCACTTTGAGATTCTTTTCCTTTGCGCCTCTGATCAAGTCAGCACATACCTTTTCCAAAGATTTTACGTTGCGGCTGGTGAGAGTAATTCTGATTCGGTGAATCGCCACCTCCGGTTCCA
>NW_027703344.1:0-341 GCF_054177405.1 Leptonychotes weddellii | reverse complement strand
TGAAAAACAGCAAAAGGCAACAATATTCCCACAGGACCACTGGTTCTCTGTACTAGAGGGAAAATCCTAGATATTACAAAAGGGAAAAACTTGATCACGCCAGTGTCATTCTCAAACCAGCATTTACAAGACAGGAAAGGGACAGAATGGAGGCTGAAGTAAAATAAGATGGCTGCCGGCTCGCGTCAGGCCAGCCTCTTACCATAATACGGGATGATGGCCCAGGCCATGGCAGAGGCGTAGATGCCACCAACCATCCAGAACATGCAGAGCCAGCTCAGATGCTCCCCCCGCTTCTCTCGGGCCAGCACTTCAGCAAAGTAGGAGAACACCGTGGGAAT
>NW_027703343.1:0-341 GCF_054177405.1 Leptonychotes weddellii | reverse complement strand
CAAAGGCGGGGGAAGAATGCCTTACCAAAGTTTTACAATTTTTCATGGAGTTCTTACGAAAGTTCCCTTGGTTGCCTGTAGTGATATTTTAAACAGCCTGGCAATGTTAAAGCCATTGCAACATGAGGAGTTCATGTCCATTTAAAGTCATGCCTGGGGGTGCCTGGTTGGCTCAGTCGTTGGGCATCTGCCTTCGGCTCAGGTCATGATCCCGGGGTCCTGGGATCAAGCCCCACGTCAGGCTCCCTGGCTTCTCCCTCTCCCACCCCCCACCCCGCTTGTGTTCCTGCTCTCGTTATCTCTCTCTCTGTCAAATAAATATTAATTAATTAATTAATTAA
>NW_027703342.1:0-341 GCF_054177405.1 Leptonychotes weddellii | reverse complement strand
AATAGATAATTTTATGCAAAATAACTTTCACACTAGCAAGCAGCCTCCAGAGTGAGTGACAAAGTAGGCAGCAGATTTTTTGCCATTGTGGCAAAGTGGAGCTTTATCCTTTCAGTTCTTTTTGCTTTCTGGATAATTTTAATGTACCTCTAGTATAAGAGAGAGCCAGTTGCCCACCCATGTTCATTGCAGCCTTACTGACAATAGCCAAGAGGTGGAAGCAGCCCAAATGTCCATCAAAGGATGAATGGATAAAGAAAATGTGGTGTGTGTCTACAGCGGAATACCATTCAGCCTTAAAAAGGAAGGAGAGTCTGACACAGGCTACAACACGGATGAAA
>NW_027703341.1:0-341 GCF_054177405.1 Leptonychotes weddellii | reverse complement strand
TGTTTATCCTTGAGGAAATAAACCAAAATGCTAAAATAAATTAGTAGTACATTAAATTTGGAAATTTTAAATACACATGCTATAATAAAACAACACACACCCAAATTCTCATCTTCCTCGAGTATGACTACACAACTGACAGAGCTTCACTTTTTTTTTTTTTTAAGATTTTATTTATTTATTTGACAGAGAGATAGCGAGAGCAGGAACACAAGGAGGGGGAGAGGGAGAAGCAGGCTTCCCGCTGAGCAGGGAGTCCTATGTGGGGCTCAGTCCCAGGACCCTGGGATCATGACCTGAGCCGAAGGCAGACACTTAATGACTGAGCCACCCAGGTGCCC
>NW_027703340.1:0-341 GCF_054177405.1 Leptonychotes weddellii | reverse complement strand
CAAGGAACCCTTCGGCCGCAGCGCCACATGGCTAGTGACCCGTACCAGGTCCCTGTCGAAGCTTTACTTACCCAGACGCACGGCGCGGGGGCGTGACGCATCGGCCGCGACTCTCATTGGTCAGCGTGCACGGTGACGCTCTCTCCAATAGGCTGGCGAGGAAAAGGGTGGGCTCCTGATGCGGCGGGGCAGGACTCGGCGGCCGCGGGGCGCGGGGTGGGCGGGGCAATAGGCGGAGGAGTGTCGCGGGCCTTGGAGCCTACGAGAATGGTGGGGCGGGGCTTGCGTGCGGAGCCCGGGGCTGGAAGGGAGAGGGGCGGATCCCGGCGGGGGCGCAGCAG
>NW_027703339.1:0-341 GCF_054177405.1 Leptonychotes weddellii | reverse complement strand
TTTTTTTTTTAAAGATTTTATTTATTTATTTGACAGAGAGAGACACAGCGAGAGAGGGAACACAAGCAGGGGGAGTGGGAGAGGGAGAAGCAGGCTTCCTGCAGAGCGGAGAGCCCAACGTGGGGCTCGATCCCAGGACCCCGGGATCATGACCTGAGCTGAAGGCAGACGCTTAACGACTGAGCCACCCAGGCGCCCCTATCTTTTATAGTTCTTTAAATGGAATTGTTTTGGTGGAGATGGATAGTGCCAATTTCTGCTTTCTTCTTGCTGGCATTTGCCTGACAGAATTTTGCCCTCTTTATTTTCAATATTCTATGCTATTTTATTTGAGGTACGGC
>NW_027703338.1:0-341 GCF_054177405.1 Leptonychotes weddellii | reverse complement strand
GGAGGGAGAGAGAGAATCTTAAGCAGACTCCCTGCTGAGCATGGAGCCTGACGCAGGGCTCAATCTCACCACCCAGAGATAATGACCTGAGCTGAAGTTGAGAGTTGGACACTTAACCGACTGAGCCACCCAAGCGCCCCAGAAAAAAAAAAAATAGTCTTTTTTTAAAATTTAATTTAATTTTATTATGTTAGTCACCATACAGAAAAAAAATAGTCTTTAAAAATATATTCGTGACAGAAAAAACTTAATCCATGTTAACTTTTGTCAGTCCTTTCGTGATTACTATGTATCACCTCAAAAAATTTATGTCCAGCATGGTTTTAAGGCACTATTTGAAA
>NW_027703337.1:0-341 GCF_054177405.1 Leptonychotes weddellii | reverse complement strand
TGCCTTCAGCTCAGGTCATGATACCTGGGTCCTGGGATCTAGCCTCGAATCAGGCCCCCTGCTTAGTGGGGAGCCTGCTTCTCCCTCTCCCTCTGCCTGCCGCTCCCCCTGCTTGTGCTCTCTCTGTCAATATAAATAAAATCTTTTTTTTTTTTTAAAGATTTTATTTATTTATTTGACAGAGAGAGACACAGCGAGAGAGGGAACACAAGCAGGGGGAGTGGGAGAGGGAGGAGCAGGCTCCCCGCTGAGCGGAGAGCCCGATGCGGGACTCGATCCCAGGACCCTGGGATCATGACCTGAGCCGAAGGCAGACGCTTAACGACTGAGCCACCCAGGCG
>NW_027703336.1:0-341 GCF_054177405.1 Leptonychotes weddellii | reverse complement strand
TTCCCAGCATCTAAACATCTTTCTGCACGTTTTTAACTCAACAGGACAACACAACTTTGTTTCTGCCTAACAATATGTGACTGCTCTTCCTACAGTGCTCTTGTTCTTTCCCCAAGAAGAGGAGACACGAAGTTCCAACTGGTACAGTGTCCTTCTCTGGGTGACATGAGTGATTTTTCTAGCTCAATCTGTAGGATACAGAGTGTTTAAATGGGCTTGCTGGAGCTGGAAGAGGCTGCAGTGTTGTTCAGCTTAACTGTTGGGACTTAGCTTTTGCTCTCAGCCAACACCTCACCTGGTTGGAGTTCACCACCTGGTGGAATAATCTAGAAATCTAAATC
>NW_027703335.1:0-6238 GCF_054177405.1 Leptonychotes weddellii | reverse complement strand
CAGAGTGACGTCCCTCGGCGGAGCAGACTTTTAAAAGTTCCGATTTTGTGCTCCGCAGCTCTATCACTTGCCAGAAGCGGCTAATGGGGGCTCCTCCCCCGCCATCTATCCTCCCGAATATCGCCTCGGATTCACTTCTCCGCACGTCCTACCTTCCAGAAAGTGGTCGCTTTTCTGATGAGAGAGTTGTTGCTCTTCTTTTCTTCGATCTCCTGTTGAGTTTGTAGGTGTTCAGAATGGTTTGATCCCTATCCAGCTGAATTCCTGAAAGGAGACGAAATCCAGGTCTCCTACTCCTCCGCCCCTGCTTGTTGCCTTTTGATGCATTTGCTTTATGGGGAAGAAAAAGAGTCTTTTACAGTCATTATTCACAATGATAGATGAGTTTGAAAGTAGGATTTTATTGCCCACTTGAACTTAATGGATTCTAGCACATAGAATGAAATAGAGTTCACACTGTGTCATTTACATTGGCATTAAATTGGTAAGACTCACAGAACTCTCATCTGATGGCTTTGCTTGCCAATATAAAATATGATCTTTGGATTATGTCTGGCCTGTTACTGATCATGCCTAGATGGAAAATCAGCCTTTCAAACTAATAAAATCTTGTGGTCTGGACCTTAATGTCTCATGTCAAACTGATAATGAGGGATCTGAAGTACCATCTAGAAAATCCTTAGTTTTCATTCAGACCTGGTAAATGTTGGGTCAGATTGTCTACTACTGAAAGTTATTTTACTTGCTTCTGATGCAAACTCTTATTCTGCTATAATTTTGGTCAGATGATTGCATGATCATAAACTATATTTATATGAAATTAAAAATATTTTTATCAATATAGAAATTATTTTACAGTCCCACCATAATTATCAGTACCAGTCTGTGACCACATAGTTTCAGATTTATTATGAAAAAACTTGTCCAATAAAAATTACAGAATCAAAATCTTAGAATACAAGAATATTTGGGGTAGGATCTCTAACATCATCTCAAGTTCATGAAGTGATAGATCATTGTGAAGCAAACCAATTTGTCATCATAAACTTATTTCAAAAACTTGTTGAATATATTTAAAAGGTGATTCTAATGCTGTTGCTTTATATTAGACTCTATTTTATTTTATTTTTTTGCTACATGTTATTATAGAAATAGACTATTTCAAGAGGAAATTCTATAGCTCAAGAGCATTTTCAAAAGAAACTGTTTATGAGGTTATGTGAAGAATGATAACAATAGGTTTTTAATGAATTAAAGATAAGAAGCTATACAAGATATGAGACTGTGTTGAAGGAGCCACAGGTTTCAAATGAATGAATTGAAAAAGGTTTAGTACACAGTATATTACATAAAATAATCAAAATTCAATAAAGTCATAGGCATTGAGCAGTCCCTATTAATACAAAGATAAATTAGATTTGCTTTTTTTTTTTTTTTCCTCCAGAACTCAGTCTAGTAGTAGAGAAAGGAAGGTGACTAGATAATTAAAATGCAATGTTAGACTTCTGGTACAAGATGGCAGACTGGCCACTTGAAAGTATTTACTCTATGTCCTGAGTCCACATTCAAATGATAGCAATAGAATTGTGTTTTAAAGCATAAACACTTTATTGTGAGGACAATGGGAAACACTATGGGATGAAATATATCTACACAATTTGGCTGGGGGGAAGAGAAGCAATATGGTTCTATAACAAACTTAACAGACAGAATTCTTTTGTTACTATTATGGAAATATCACTTATCTGATTTACATACCTTTATACATTCATTGTTAATATTTTTAATTGCTCTAATAAATCTGTCAATAAGAACAACTATCGTTCCAAACATCCAAACTTAATTTGGCAAGTCTTTTTTAAGTTTTCCTGGAGATCTCCCTCTCATTGCCTTCTTTCTCCTAACACCCATATCATTGTAAATAAATTGGTAAACAACCCAAAGACTGACAGAACAGACATGCCACAGCTAAATGTAGAGAAAAGTCCACATGGAAGTGGGTAGGAAGGGTAGAGTTGCAGTCTGGAGGAGCCAAATTGACCTATGGGACTATCCACAGGAGGGAGAGATGCTGCAGTCAAGGAGAGGGGAGAGGAGCAGATCCCACCCTTGTCACCCAAAGATGGGGGACCCACATCATAAAGATGAATCTCCATAATACTTGGCTTTGAAAACCAGAAGGGCTTAACTCCATGAGTTCTTACAATCAGTGGTGATTAATACCTGGAACTTTAAAAATTAGTGGGCTTGGCTCTGGAAGAGTTAGACAGTGATAGGAAACTGATTTCCCACCCTAAAAGAGACAGCATAACAAAGAGCCCTTCTGAGATACAGCATAGGAGCAGCAGTTTGAAAAACACCTGGGATAAATGGGAAGGAGCATGTGTTGGAGGGGCGGGACTCTTTGGTAGATTACTCCAAGAACAAAAGAACTAGCATGTGCCATTCCCACCTCCCCCCAGCCTAGGTACACAAACTTCTGCAGGAACCAGCACAGCATGAACACTCTCCACCTAGCTTGCTTATAGTGTACCCCAACTCCACATTCTCCTTTGGACCTGGCCTAGGCAGGGGTTGATCCAAAGAGGCACCACAACCATGGCTGTGTGCAAGCAACCCCACCAAGGGGCAGCACCACCCCAATATGACTCCTGCACTGGGGAGAGGGGAAGAAACCACACACACCAGTTTGACAGTGGCCCCACCAGTGGGCTAAAGCAGACATCTGGACTGACTGTAGGACTTGCCCACCAATGAAAGTTTTTCAGGGGAGAGAGCCCTGCAGTTCAGTGCTACTGAAACTCTGGAAAATGCTGGTCTGACCCAACTCAAGCCCAAGATGTCCCCAGACTGGCCCACTAATAACACCGGGACCAACCCCTGCCTACAACAGGCAAAGACAGCCATTCCAAATGACTGTACTAAAGGCAAACACAGCTCAGTCACAAGAGAAGGGTTCATGAAACACACATAGGAAACACCCCTGAAGAGCCAGGTTCTGGGGAACAGGGAACATTGCACTACAGGGCACCACAGGACCTCTTCCTTATAAGGCCACTACTTTCAAGAGCAGGAGATGTAGCTGACTTTCCTAACACATAGAAACAGACACAGAGAGTTAGACAAAATGAGGAAGCAGAGTAATATATCCCAAATGAAAGAACAACAAAATCCCAGCAAGAAAGCTAAATGAAACAGAGATAATATGTCTGATAGAGAATTTAAAGTAATGGTCATAAAGGTACTAATTGGACTTGAGAAAAGAATGGAGGATCTCAATGACCCTCAACAAAGACAAAACATAAAAAAGAAATGATCAGAGATGAAAAATGCAAATACTAAAATTAAAAATACTCCAGAGGGAATAAATAATAAGCTAGAGGAAGCAGAAGAATGGGTCAGTGACCTGAAGGACAGAGTAAAGGAAAGCAATCAAGCTGAACAGGAGAAATAAAAAGAGTAATGAAAAATGAGAATAGATTAAGGAAACTAAGCAACACTATCAAGCATAATTACATTCATGTTACAGGGATCCCAGAAAGAGAAGAGAGAGAAAAGGGGGCAGAAAATGTATTTGAAAAAAATACTAGCTGAAAACATCCCTAATCTGGGGAAGGAAACAGAAATCTAGATCCAAGAGGCAGAGAGCCCCCAACATAATCAACCCAAGGGGGTCCACACCAAGACACATAGTAATTAACATGACAAAAAGTAGTGATAAAGAGAGAAATTTTTAAAAGTAGGAAGAGAAAAAAAGAGTTACATACAAGGGAAACTCAATAAGGCTATCAGCTGATTTTTCAGCAGAAACTTTGCAGGTAAAAAGAAAGTGGCATGATATATTCAAAGTGCTGAAAGAAAAAAACTTGCAACCAAGAATACTTTGCAGCAAGGCTATCATTCAGAGTAGAAGGAAACATAGAGTTTCCCAGACAAACAAAAATTAAAGGAATTCATCATCACTAAACCAGCCCAACAAGAAATGTTAAAGGGATTCTTTGAGTGGAAAAGAAAGACCATAAGCAGGACTAAGAAAGGTAGGAAGCACAAAAGCAATACAATTAGGTATATCTATAAAAATCAGTCAAAGGATTCACAAAATAAAAGGATGTAAAGTATGACTTTATATACTTAAAACATTGGGGAGATGAGTAAAAATTTAGTGCTTTTAGAATAGGTTCAAATTTAAGCAAACATCAACTTAATATAGGCTGTAATATGCATAAGATGTTATATATAAACCTAATGGCAGCCACATCATACACACACACACACACACACACACACACACACTGGAATATTACCCAACCATAAAAAATGAACTCTTGCCATTTACAACAACATAGATGGATCCAGAGGGTATAAGGCTAAGTTAAATAATTCAGAGAAAGATAAATACCATATGATATCACTCATATGTGGAATTTAAGAAACCAAAGGAACAAAGACAAAAGAGACCAAAAAACAGACTCTTTAGTATAGAGGACAAACTGATGGTTACCAGAGGGGAGTTGGGTGGGAGGATGGGTGAAACAGGTGAAGGGGATTAAGAGTACACTAATGGTGATGAACACTGAGTAATCTACAGAATTGTTGAATCCCTCTATTGTACAGCTGAAATGAATATAACAGTGTGTATTAATTATACTGGAATTAAAATTAAAAAGCAAGTATTTCTCATTAAAAAGTAAAAATTATTAACTTTTGAAAAATAAGTGGGATGATTAATTGCTTTGAAAACATGAGGACATTGTGAATTGAAAATAAAAAAAATCATTCAGCCATGACTATGATAATATTCTGTTTGAGTTATGCATGGTCCTGATATTTTCTCTAGAGTGAAGGAAATATATACCACTTTAGTGTTCACTAAAAAAAAATATGTAGATTGAATCAATTTATATGAGTTATAGTTATAAGGATTAACACTGATGACATAGTGGAATGTAAATCTGGTCAACAGAGACAAATACAAATTATAGGTATAAATTACAGAGGTTGAGAGATATAGTTGATTAAGGAGGATGAAGAAGACATGTGGGAGCACTGGTGTCCTCATCACATAAACCTGGAAGAAATATGGTCTATGGTTGGTGGAATGAAATACTGTTCTAGCAGGTTATTTGAATTTCCTGGGGAAATAAGTGTACTTGCCAGGAGTAATGTTATAAATAGTTGTCTAAAACAATACTATCCAGTTAGCACTCTTTCTCACCCCCAGTAGTGTCCAGAGTAAAACAATACACAATGTGATACTTGGTTATAAATAAGCTCAAATGAATAAATGAATAAATGGCAAAATTTTCGATATAAACATTATTAGTTATAGGAGAGATTTATGCACCAGAAAACTGACATCAAGAGCATGGAGAGCATAAAAAATGTGAGTAATTGTTGGAATGGATGCTTTTTATTGCATTATAAAATATAATTTTTTGCCTTTCTTTTGCTATTTTTGCTATCTTTTTTTGCTACTTCACTTTTTATCCACTATAATTTTTAGTTTGATAAAAAATGTCTTAGGGTAATTGTCAAGGATATGAAGCAAATAGAACTCTCAGATATTGTCAATGGAAGTATAAAATGGTAGAGTCAGTCTGGAAAATGTTTGTTTCATTTCTGCCAAAGGGGACTATAAATAGATGTTATTCTCCAGAAATTCCATTCCTAGATAAGGAAGTCAGCTGAAATAATATGGGACATGGACCAAAACACTTATGGGAGCAATTTTTTAATTGTCCAGAACTTGGAAGAATCAAAAGTCCATCAACTTCAGAATAGAAAATAAATTGGGATTTATCCATTTCATCAAATATCATCAGGCAAGAAAAGGATCAGGTTAGAACTACAGTTAACAGTATGGATGAATATGGAAAACATAATGTTTAATGAAAAAAGCTAGACACAAAAGATTACATAATTTATTATTCCATTTCATAGTTCAAATAGGCAAAACTAATAGTGTTAGACATCAAGGATATGGTTACTTTCAGGGAGAAGGTAGTAATTACTGGAACGGGACCAAAAAGGGGGTGCTCTTACAGTGCTGATAGTATTTTATTTCTTTATTTGAATAGAATTTACATGGATATTTTTATGATGTGATAACCATACACTGATGATTTGCATACTTTATGTATGTTAAATTTCAATAAGGTATTTATCAAAAATATAGTAATTTATACATAGAAGGATGAACAGACTTTTGAAACAGAATAATAAATAGCTGTCTAGAAGA
>NW_027703334.1:0-341 GCF_054177405.1 Leptonychotes weddellii | reverse complement strand
AGAGCTGATGATGGAAACTGCCTGAGGCCTCGGGTCAGCCCATCTGGCCATTTCCTTTTCTTCCCGTCTTGTAATAAAGGAAACATAACATCCAGTGGCTCTAGGGCTCAGGGGCCCCGCTCATGTTGCAGACACATCCCTTCAGAGGCAGGTGCACGGACCCCGAGAGCTGCCTGCGGAGCATCTCTTTGCAGTGGGGTAGCTCGAGGGGCTCATCTGGCTTACGCACATCACGTTCACAGTTCAAGTTCTCCAATGGAAGCAGGACTGTCTGGAAGAATGTGTACCCAACAGCTCCTAAGAAACCACGAACGGGGGGCGCCTGGGTGGCTCAGTTGGTT
>NW_027703333.1:0-341 GCF_054177405.1 Leptonychotes weddellii | reverse complement strand
AATTTCTTTAGTTCTCAGAACTGTTATCTGTTTAAATGAAGGTTAAATTAAATCTCCCATGATTTTACGTGATCCAAGTAATTATTTTACCACCTTGCAACAGAAGTTAAATTGCTGATTATACAAAGTACTTAATAACTTACGGCAGTTTCATTCTCATGAATACTCTAGCCATGAAAAAACTCAATAGGACACAGACGAATCCAATGAATAGAAGAAGAAATCTATTGAGTTTTGGAATGTTTGGTGCATTCGATCGGTCCAGGATTATGAAACCTAAACCTCCCATTGTAAACAGAAAGCTGGATGCGAGTCCTTCCATAATATATTGTCCATTTACT
>NW_027703332.1:0-341 GCF_054177405.1 Leptonychotes weddellii | reverse complement strand
AAAAAAAAAAAGACAGCTAGAAAAGAATTAACTTTGAAAGGCTAAAGAATCATGATAAAAAAGCCATGGATTCTATGTGCATCATTCCCTTAGCACTGGAGTTCTGTTCTCATTGATCGGTAAACTTGGTCTTGGCTGGCTCTTCTTACTGATCTTCTGGGGAAGGGGCCTGTTGCCATGGTTCCCAAATGTCTTTGCTGGAGGCAGAATTGCCCCGCCCTTGCCCTGTCTGGGCTAAGTAATCTGCTCGGGTTAGCTCTCAGGAGCTTTTGTTCCAAGCTTTCCGTACAGCTTTGGAGGCCGAGAGTGAAAATGGCGGCCTCCCAATCTTCGCCCCAGAG
>NW_027703331.1:0-341 GCF_054177405.1 Leptonychotes weddellii | reverse complement strand
TTTGACTTGTGAATGAAAAAAATCTCTTAAACCACACCACTATCGAATGAAAATATTGAAATTGTATCTGTAAGAAACATTTAAAGAGAAGATATATTAGTTTTTTAATTGGTATTTTAATTTTTATATATTACGGAAAGAACAGAAGTGACTGAATATTGTTAATTATATACCACTGTGTGTTTAGAAGAGTAAGGAGCCGTCAGTTTTCATATCAGTGACAGCATCTACAGTATCGTTCTGTTGGAGAAACCACATGTCTTGGAATTACTTTGCTGTTTCGGTAGTATTAACTGTTTTCTCGCGCTTGTTCCAGTGATTTCCGGTGAATCTGTGTCAGC
>NW_027703330.1:0-341 GCF_054177405.1 Leptonychotes weddellii | reverse complement strand
TTTTTTTTTTTTAAAGATTTTATTTATTTATTTGAGACAGAGAGAATGAGAGAGAGAGAGCACATGAGAGGGGGGAGGGTCAGAGGGAGAAGCAGACTCCCCGCTGAGCAGGGAGCCCGATGCGGGACTCGATCCCGGGACCCCAGGATCATGACCTGAGCCGAAGGCAGTCGCTTAACCAACTGAGCCACCCAGGCGCCCTCACCTGTTATTTTTATGGTCAGAATTTTGGAGAAAGGTTTGTTTCTCACCATTAATTTGATCTACAGCCCAAAAGTTTTCACTTCAAAGATCAGTGTCGTTAACAAGAATCACTGGCCTGGACAGCCCTGGATGCCCTA
>NW_027703329.1:0-341 GCF_054177405.1 Leptonychotes weddellii | reverse complement strand
CCCCCCCAGCTCTCTCTCTTTCTCTCAAAGAAATAAATAAGATCTTTAAAGAAAAAAAGGAAACATTTATGATCTAATACTCCCTACATGACCCCTGTCTCTTGAGCACTAAGCATGTAACCACCAGCTTCATAGAGCCAATGTGGAGCTCTTTCTGCCCTTAGGTCCTGTCCCATGCTTCTTGAATAAACTTACTACGCTGCACCATAAAACATCTCAATAATTATTTCCTGATAGGTGTACTCAACAATCCCACGACAATTTTGTTACCAAAACACCCTGGCTGCCAGTCTCATGAAAAGCCAATACACAAGGCATGAGTTTTAATTAGAAAGGAATAT
>NW_027703328.1:0-341 GCF_054177405.1 Leptonychotes weddellii | reverse complement strand
CATTGTACCTTGGCTGGCAAGCCAAAGGTCATCAACCAAGCCTCCTGAATGCCGTGGTGATGCACTGACTATATCTAGCTCAGGGCCATGCACAGCACAACTGCCCAGTGTTCTGTAAAACACTGGTCCTCGGCACTTCACCGAGGGGGGATGGAAAATAGTGATAATCATTTAGAACCAGGGAAGTCTGATATGTGACGTGTTGGCCAGGCAGCAAGATGCTGAGTGATGGGGCAGAGAATTTTGGATTTGTGCCTTGAAATCATTTTACAGAAGAAGCTGGAAAGCTAGCCCCATCCCTGTCAGGCCCCCAATATTCATTTCTTTCTTTCTTCCTTCCT
>NW_027703327.1:0-341 GCF_054177405.1 Leptonychotes weddellii | reverse complement strand
AAAAAAAAAAAAAACAACATACAGTGTTGTATTAGTTTCATGGGTAGGATGTCGTGATTTGACAATTCCATACATCACTTGGGGATTATCACAAGTGCGCTCCTTAATCTCCATCACCTGTTTCACCCATCCCCCCCCCCACTCCCCTCTGGTAACCATCTGTTGTTCTCTATAGTTAAGAGTCTGTTTCTTGGTTTAACTCTCTTCCTCTCTCTTCTTTTCCCTTTGCTCATTTGTTTTGTTTCTTAATTCCACACAAGAGTGAAATTATATGGTATTTGTCTTTCTATGATTGACTTATTTCACTTAGCATTATATTCTCTAGCTCCATCCATGTCATT
>NW_027703326.1:0-341 GCF_054177405.1 Leptonychotes weddellii | reverse complement strand
TTTCTTCTAACAATAAAATTCTACAGTTCTGTAAGTCTGTAGGGCCCCAACCCATCTCTAGCATTAAATATCTTCTATGCGTTTTCAGTTTTTTAAATTTTATATACAAGATATAGACAGAAGAAGACCCTACAGTTATAGGGCAAAAGGGGTAATGAGGTCTGAGCAATTATGGACACCCATATGAACCTTGTTTCATGAGTGTTCATATACCATCTGCTTACATCTATATTTAGTTTATGGCTCATGGATCAAATCCCGCCCATGGTCTGTCTTTATACAGCCTATGAGTTAAGAATGATTTTTACATTCTTAAAGGGCTATAAAAGAGAAAAGAAGAG
>NW_027703325.1:0-341 GCF_054177405.1 Leptonychotes weddellii | reverse complement strand
CTCCCGCTCCCTCTGCTTGTGTTCCCTCTCTCGCTGTGTCTCTCTCTGTCAAATAAATAAATAAAAAAATCTTAAAAAAAACAAAAAAACCCCAAAAAAACCCTGAACCTGTCTTTTGAACTCGAGAAAATGAAAACACACCCAAACTATACACAAATGTTCACAGTGGATTTGCTAATTGAAAGAAGTCAGTTACGAAAGACCACATGCTGTAGGATTCCATTTATATGAAATGTCCAGAACGTGCAAATCCAGAGAGAGAAGGGCGCTTAATGGTTGCCTAGGCTGAGGCGTGGGAACAGGGAGTGACTGCTAGTGGACACGGAGCTTCTTTTTGGGGC
>NW_027703324.1:0-6238 GCF_054177405.1 Leptonychotes weddellii | reverse complement strand
TGCTTCCTCTACTGCTGCTTCTCTTCCACATTGGCTACTCCCACCTTCTCTCCCTCTCTGCTTCCTGCTCTCTTTTCTCCTTTCTTCCCCCCCCCACTTCTTTCACTTCTTTCTTTCTGCCTGTGCTTCTTCTGCTTCTTCTTTAGCTGTTGCTTCTCCTTCTGCTTCTTGTCCCCCTATTTTCCTTTTCTGCTTCTGCTTTTCTTTCTTCCTATCCTACCTCTGCTTCTGCGGCTTCTGTTCTCTCTGCTGCATTAACTTCCACGGCTTCTGTTTTTGCTTTTTATCCTGCTCCTGCTGAGTCCCCTCCTCCTCGTCCTTTCTCTTCGTCCCTTTCTTTTCCTGCTGCCTCTGCGGCTTCTGCTGTGGCCACTTCTCCCCTTTCTGCTGCTTCTGTATCTGCTTCTGCTTTTCTTCTCTGCCCTTGCTCCTCCTCCTTTCCCTTCTGCTTCTCCTGTTTTTTTGGACTCCCCTCCCCTCCTCCTCCTCTGTCTCCTTCTCTTCCTCCTGCTCAGCTTTGAACATGCTGAGTTTTCAATGCCTAGGAGACATCTGTTCATACTTTCTCTAGGGCTTTCCAACGTCCTCTAAGAGCTGCAAAATTAGTACCAGCTTGGGACTGACTGGTCAACCCTCAGAACAGTCTCTTTAGGAGTGCCTGGGTAGCTCAGTTGTTAAGCGTCTGCCTTTGGCTCAGGTCATGATCCCAGGGTCCTGAGATCGAGCCCCGCACCGGGCTCCCTGCTCGGTGGGAAGCCTGCTTCTCCCTCTCCCACTCCCCCTGCTCGTGTTCCCTCTCCTGCTGTGTCTCTCTCTGTCAAACAAATAAATAAAATCTTAAAAAAAAAAGAGCAGTCGCCTTAATAAACAACAAATATTAACAAGAAGCCCTCGCAGAGGGGTAGTGCTCTATAATTAACTCAATATTTTAAAGATTTATTTATTTATTTGAGAGAGAGAGAGCACTAGTGGGGCGGGGCAGAGGCAGAGGGAGAAGAAGACTCTCCGCTGAGCAGGGAGCCTGATGCGGGGCTCAATCCCAGGACCCTGAGATCATGACCTGAGCTGAAGGCAGACGCTTAATGACTGAGCCACCCAGGCACCCCTAACTCAATGTTTGAAACCCATTAATTTGGCTCTCATAGTAGTCACAGTGGGTGGAACGGGGGAACTGAGGCTCAGAGAAGTTTCCTCACTTCCCAAGGCCACACCGAAAAGAGCAGAGCTTTTACTAGAATTTAGGGCTCTGCTCCCTGCCCAGGGTTCACCATAAGACCTAACATTTTTGTTTGTTTGTTTTTTAAAAGATTTTATTTATTTATTTGACAGAGAGAGACACAGCGAGAGAGGGAACACAAGCAGGGGGAGTGGGAGAGGGAGAAGCAGGCCTCCGGCTGAGCAGGGAGCCCGATGCGGGGCTTGATCCCAGGATCCTGGGATCATGACCTGAGCCAAAGGCAAACGCTTAACAACTGAGCCACCCAGGCGCCCCTGTTTGTTTTATTAATGGGCTATTTTTTTTTCAAGAAAAGTTTCAGTTTCATAGCAAAATCGAGTGGGAGGTACAGAGAGCTCCCACAGGACCTTACATTTATTCAGGCTTAAAAAGCCCCTTTGCATCTGTGATTTCATCTGTTCAAGAAACACTTAGATAGGATACCAGCCCGGAGAGGGAAGGGGTTCAGCCGTGGCTACACAGCAATGTAGTGATATCTGACTGGGGTGAGGGCCCCTGGCATCTTGTCCAAGGGCTCAGAAAGGGGTCAGTCCCGTTCAGAAGGCAGATGGGCAGTGAGCGGCAGGGTGGGCACGGGGCCCACTTTTCCTCAGTCAGTCATCAGCCCCTGCCCCTCAGGTCCTGGCAGCGAGAGACATCCACATCCAGTTCTCTGAGCTCGTCCATCCTTAAGGAAAATTCTAGTGACCCACATCCAGGGCAGGAAACCAATAAACACAGAAGTAGCTTTTTCAGAAAGATTCAGTTGAGAAGTTGTAAGTGCCACAAGGCCACAGGACAATTAGAGTATGCTGGGCCCCAAACTTGGAGCAGACGCCACCCTGGTTAGGAGCCAGGCCCTTCTACACCAGTTCTGGCAGGGCCTCATTGAGCAGCTGGGTCCCAGCCAGCCACTTGCCTCTGCTGCCAAATGCCACATGGGTCCAGGAGGGTGGAAGTAGAGTTTGGTAAAATTCTCATCTTGTCTATGGAGAGTGGGTGGGCGTGGCACCCTCATGTAGGGAATAGTAGATTATCCATCAGCCCTTTCAGGGCAGGCCTAGCCTGCTCTTATTAATCATCAGATCCTATTAAAGAAAAAATTATTCAGTGGCATCTTTAACAGGTCCCTTTATCCAGAGAGACCATTGCGATAAGTGTAGGGACCACCCACAATAGGGTTTTGCAGTGGGGGAGAGAGATTGGTCTCAACTCCAACTACAGCATGGGCAAGTGGGAATGTATAGCCAAGGAGTGGGGGGTGGGGGATCCGTGGATGGAAAATTACTAAAAGGAAACATCAGGGATAATGGGCGGTTCTAGCTAAACTGACCTAAGAGGGTCCGTGCTGATGGCAGACCGGAGTGATCAGATATCACCTGAGGGCTGGTGGGGGATGAGTAGAATTCTTGATCACCAATTTCTGTGTGTGGGATATCCCCCCCACACCAGCAAGTAATTCTCTGACACCAGGTGGGTGTCCTACAATTGAACTCCGTTCTCAAACTCTCTACCCAGAGATAGCGTCAGATTCCACAGGGTAGGGGCTCAGTCCCACAAGACTGCCCTCCACTCCACGCCACTCATAAGCCTTGGTTGTCACCCATGCTTCTGACTGACTGGCTATAAATCATAAAAGGTCCCCCCTCCTTTGCTAGAGCAACTCACAGAACTCAGAAAAAAATATTGTACTTACTACCTTAGCAGTGATGTAAGTCAGGAACAGCCAGATGGAAGAGGTGCCCAGGGCAAGGTGTGGGGACAAGGGGTGGAGCTTCCATGCCCTCTCCAGGTGGGACACTCTCCCAGGACCTCCATGTGTTCACCAACCTGGAACTCTCTGAACCCTGTCCTTTTGGGTTTTTATGGAGGCCTCATGACATAGTCACGATTTATTAAACATTGGTCATCAGCGAATGATTCAACCTCCAGCCCTTCTCCCCTCCCTGGAGATGTGGCAGGTGGGGTGGAGGTAGCAGCGACTGAAAGTTCCAACCCTCCAATCACGTGGTTGGTTCCCCCGGCAACCAGTCCCCATCCTTAGGTGCTTTCTGAAAGTTACCTCACTGACATACTTTCCGCAGGGGCTGGAAGGGTTGGTTATGAATAATAAGATACCTTTATCGTTCTTATCACTTAGGAAATTCCAATAATTTGAAGTGCACCGTGCCAGCAACAGGAATGAAGGCCATCTATAGATTTCTATTATAAACCACAATATCACAACGAGGACTTTGATTAGATATCAAGAGTAACCAGATACGGAGGATAGAGAATTTGAGCTAAGCTGACTTGGCAGGATTCTTGCTAAAATTGGATGATGCAGAGAAAAACGAAGAAGTCAGTGGGGGGGATCTTTGTCAATCCTCCAACCCAAACCCAGCACTGAGCACAGAACAGATACTTAGAAATATTTGTTTACTGACTGCATACATGCTGAAGCCAAGGAAGGGAGCTTTCACTACTTCCTAAAATGACCAACACCAGCATCTTTATGTTTGTAGGACTCTCAGTGGGTTCTGATTTAGTGCCTGGCATCTGGGGTGGGGTGGGATGTCAGGAATACCAGGGAAATGGTTTCCACAGGCAGGGCCAGAGGATAAAGGGATGGAGGTAGTTTTAAAAGGGAGAGGCAAGCTGGCTGTGCCTTGGGCTCGCAGGAAGAAAAGGGCTCCCCAGAGAGCTGTCGGGGGCATGGGAAGAGGGCTTAAGGCTTAACTGTAGAAGGGCTCATGGAAGCGGTTTTATCATTTAGCCATTCACCAAACATCTGCGTGCCTCTTCTTTGTGATAAGTTTCCTGGAGAAGTACTGCGTCTCTGTGGAGAGAAAGGGCTCCTTCTGGGTAAGTCCTTTCAAGGGAGTCCTTAGAAGGCATGACTTGCAATCCAGGAGAACAGATGGCCAGAGGCACAGAATCCCATGGCCGCAGCAGCCCCGAAAGAGCAGCCCTACCCTCGAGGCTCCATCGGGAGCACTTCTGCCTACTGATAAGGACACGCTTCCCGGCACACTGACCGCACCTGCAGGGTGATGCAGGGTGCTGCAGGGCTAGTGCGTGGCCGCCAGAGAGGCGGGAGACCCCGAGGAGGCGGCAGGAGGCTTGGGCTTTGAGGAGCGGGCTGGACCTGGCAGCATCACCAGAAGCCAGGCGTCAGCAGTTGTTGTGTGCGGAGCAGGTCATCCTGCGTGACTTGAATGACAAGTGGCAGCTGAGGTTGGAAATCTCAGCCAAGGCCAGCTCAGAGATTGTTTTTTAAAGATTTTATTTATTTATTTGTCAGAGAGGGAGAGCGCACAAGCAGGGGGAGCGGCAGGCAGAGGGAGAAGCAGGCTCCCCGCTGAGCAGGGAGCCCGATGCGGGACTCGATCCCACGACCCCGGGATCATGACCTGAGCCGAAGGCAGATGCTTAATGACTGAGCCACCAGGCACCCCTAGCTCAGAGATTTGTGACTTTTCTTTACATTTTTCTGACTTCCAGTGGAGGATAGAGTTTACTGCGCTCTCTAGTTCATGACACAATATCGTCATTGGTCCCTACAAATTTCTCTCTGTTTTACTTATTTACTCTCATTTCCTCATCCAAACACAGCACATTCTAATATGCTGATGTCTGTCTTTTTTATTTGTACATATTCTTGTATAAGGTGCATTGTTGTTTAGCTGCTTCAGGTGGATGTCATTTTAATGTATGTAAATGATTTTGTTTTTTTTCCATTGCGTTCTGCTTCTGATTTTTTACGTGGCACTGTGGTTTTAAGATTCGTCCATACTTGCGTGTGTGCATCTGGACAATGACTTCTAACTGCTGGTTAGAATAGTGCCGTGTGAAGTGCATCTGCTACATGAGCCCCTCCAGCCCCCCGGCGTGGACATCCGCGTTGCCCGCAAGTGGCTCCTTAGGGGAGCGCCATGTTGAGAGCCGCCTTCGGGCCTGCCGGTGGCCTCACAGGCTGACCCGTGCTCTTCATTCAACAAGAAATGTGGGTGCTCAGCTTCGATGTGTCCAGCCAGTGCAGAAGTGGCTTCAGATCTTTGAGTGACCTGCAAAGCTGCTTACAGTTTGTCCACATTCATGGCAGCCATGTAATGTGGTGATGCATGGGATAAATATTAGGTCTCAGTCCTGGCTTTGAAAGGACAGTGTGTTCTTTATGCATAATAGGGTGTTTAGGCAGCAAATCCAGGATGCCTGGTTTCCCAAAGGTTGGCCTATGAGTAAACATGGTCTTTGGTTTGATGCAGGGACAGGGTCAGGGGAGGGGCAGTGCATGCCCACAGCAATCCAAAAGGAATGGAATGAAAAGTGTGTGTGTGTGTGTGTGTGTGTGTGTGTGTGTGTGTGTGAGAGAGAGAGAGAGAGAGAGAGAGAGTGACTAGGCCAGTATGGAGGGTAGAAGATGGAAAGGGCATAGTTATGGAAGATTCTTCTTTCCTTCTCACCTATCCATCCTTGCCATGACTTGGGGGTACTGTCACTGGGTCCCAGTTAAAGCTTCGACCTGTAGAGCACACAGAGTAAGCTGTTCTTCTAATGTAACGGGGTGGACTCCTGGACGTGCTTCCTGTATTTCAGGAGAAGTTGTTTTCGATTTGGGGAAACAATCGCTTTCATGCAGCAGGTCTGTTCCTCATCAGTGTGCCTGTCCATCTGATGCTGCAAAAAGACTTGGGCCTCCGGGATGCTATTTTGCTTCTTGATATCCTCCCTTGAGGCTGGCCACGGTGGCTCTGGCTTCTGGTGGCTCTGCGTTGGAAGTGGTGAGAGGGGTGGGGGAACCATGTGAAAGAATGAATTGTGGAGTTCTAGGCGTCTCCTCCTCCAGGTCCAGGATCCACAGGTGAGGGTAGAAGGGAGGAGCAGGTTGCAGATGGAATCCAACAGAGATTCTGGGAATCCCAAATTTCCCTCTCTTAACTCCATCTGTGTGTACCATATCCCTCAGGCACTCCTGCCAGCAGGAGATTCAGAGTGGTTTGATTGCCTTGATTCAGGAGCAGAGGCAATGTTGACATCCAG
>NW_027703323.1:0-341 GCF_054177405.1 Leptonychotes weddellii | reverse complement strand
TTTTATTTTATTTTATTTTATTTTATTTTATTTTTTAGTAAAGCGATAGAAGTTTATTAAGTGAAGATACGGAAAAAGCTCTCTACAGTGAGAGGGGTCCTGACAAGGTTGCCAGTGAGGGCCTTTAGGGTTGGTCTTTTATTGAAAGCTAACCAGGGAACTTAAATCTTTTTTTTTTTTTAAAGATTTTATTTATTTATTTGAGAGAGAATGAGAGCGAGCACATGAGTCCAGGTCAACTGAGAGGCATGTATTGATTGACAGCACTGGCCTCGGAGTCAGGCAGACAAGTTTCCTGATCCCAGATTGTCAGTCAGAGTTGTATGACCCTGGCCAAGTCA
>NW_027703322.1:0-341 GCF_054177405.1 Leptonychotes weddellii | reverse complement strand
TTAAAATAATATTTTTTTCCAAAATGAACTAGAAGCTGTATTTACGAATGTGCCTAAAGTTGCTTCCCTGGGATCCCAAGGAGAATGTATGCTGATTTCTGTTTTTATTTGATCCTAAAATCTAGGGTTTTAATCTTTTTCTTCCCATTTTACTTGTAATAATTGCTTTTTACAGTTATTTAGTGAAAATTTCTATTCGTAACTTTGTGTTTAGAAATCTATACCGATTCAGGATCCTATGTATGTTCAGTAAAACATGTCAGGTTTTCCAAAGCTTGGATTATTATTACAGGTAGACGTTGTTAGGGAACCCTGTATTAAATTAAGTCAAGCGCTCCAAA
>NW_027703321.1:0-341 GCF_054177405.1 Leptonychotes weddellii | reverse complement strand
AATAAAATAAAATAAATAAAAGCAGTGGGAAACCACTAAAATTCTTAAGTCAGGGGATGGTGTATCAGATTTAATTTTAAATGGATAAGTTTGGTGTCACCATGAAGAATAAATAGAATTGGACTGAATCCAGGCCGGTTGAGGGAGCCCAGGCTCTGATCCAAGCAAGAGATGACTATAACTTGCACCAAGACCCAGGACAATGGCAGGAAGCCTAGACAGAAGGGGTGAGTCCTTGCAAGAGAGAGCGTTGACTTGATAGGTAGAATAGGACTGTCCAATTGACTGGACATGAAGTATGTGAGAAAGCAAAGCATGAAGATGGATCCATCTGCTGAGAC